>NW_022681498.1:0-15940 GCF_009819535.1 Lacerta agilis
ACTAGAATCATTCTATGGAAACGTATCTTAAGCTACTGGTTGTCATTATGGCATAGACTTCCCAATCTCCATCTGATCCAATGTCTTTGGAGAGCATGGCTTCCCTAGTCCCCTGGTTGAAAGTTATACATAATAAACTTGTGGACATTGGATTATCCCCATCCGATCTCTTGGAACTGGACTTAGTTTCAGCCAAAAGAGCTTTTTCTCAAAAGTTAGAGGAGACTGATTTTCAGTTTACCTCTTTGACAAGTCACGGAACTTGCTCACCATCCAACTTAGGCCTATTATCACCAATGAAACTACCACACTATTTAAAAATCTCTCCGTTGCGAGGTATAGGTACTCTTTTATAAAAGCCAGATTTAATGTTTTTCCATCAAATGATTTGGGTAATAGAATTTCCAATGGCCAAATCTCCCTCCTTTGCGACTGTAATAGCGGTTCCATAGAATCCTTACAACATTTTTTTTTTGCTGTCCAATCAATTCGGCAGCTCGGTCCAAATTTTTGTTGCCACTTCTGAAGAAAACCCAGGATGGAACCCAGGATGCTAAATTAATTTACTTATTAAATGACGTGGAACTGAACAGAACCCATACGGTTGCTAGGTTTTTGATTAATGTGCTATCTACAAAAAAGAGGAATGGTTCTCTGCTCATTTATGACAACGTAGAAAATAACTAAGATCTCTACTATGGGGCGATAAAATAGGTGATAATTAATTTTAACGGTTGTTGTTTTTTATTAGTTCAGTTGGATTACTCAGATTTCAGTTTGATTTAGATGGTAGGGTGTAAACGGGTTATTTTAAAATTGGTTTTGTAGTGTATTGTCTAAATTTGTTAAATTGTTTTATTTTGCGTGTATTATGATGAATGTGTTTTTGCTATGTGATATGGGCCAAATGGCCGAAATAAACTACCTACCTACCTAATAAGTGCTTCTAAAGCGGGACACAGAAATCCTAAATCTAAACTGTCCAGTTCAACCTTATTAAAAATAATAAACAAGCCACAGGTAGATGATTAACAAAGCCATCAAGAATCATTTCTCCCTCTTCTTCTTCAATAAAAGAAGGGAGCTTTCTTTCTTTCTTTTTCTTTCTTTCTTTCTTTCTTTCTTTCTTTCTTTCTTTCTTTCTTTCTTTCTTTCTTTCATTATTTATTTATTTATTTATTTATTTATTTATTTATTCTATTCCCAAAATTAGAATGCAATAAATGCAATGGTTTACCTTCACTCCAGGAGGAATGCTTGGCTCGTCCTTTCCAATGTACTCCTTCCGCATGTTCCATTCTTCGGTAGCTAAGCAAATGTCATCGTACACAGTCCCTGGTTGAGGGGAAAAGGCCGTCAGGAAAGCTAAGTTCAAGGCAACAAAGCCAACTTTGAGGGTTATTTCAGATTGCAAAATTGGGATATGTTTCTACGTATGCCTTCTAACCCAACAGAAACAACCCAAATGTTGCGAAATCATGATTTTGGTACAGAAGGGCAGCTACAGCAGTATAAATAAACCAATAATATCTGTCTCCCAGTTGTTTATGAATAGCATCAACTCCCAATTCCACACACCACTTTCAAATTACACTGCAAAAGCAAACAAAGGAAAGAAAACCTTAGAGAAGACCAGGAATGGATTCTCTGTGAACTGGGAGGAAAAATACACTCAGAGGCAGGGATGGGAGGCTCTGTCAATTTCAAGTCTCTTTCAGTTACTCTAAGGATATCAGAGAGTTCCTATGACTTTACAGATATTGTTGAATATGAACTCTCATTATTCTATTATTATTATTATTATTATTATTATTATTATTATTTCATAATATTGTATTCCTATGGTTGGATTTATTTTTGTAATATGTTCAAGTTCGTAATGATAAACCATGGTTTAACTAAATCATGCTAAACTCATTTTCATAATGCGAAACCAGCTGTATGTCTGAAAGTAGGCATAATGTCCATACTTGTAATATATGTGACAGCTTCAAATGAGGTTTCTTCATATTCATTCAGAAACATCTGAATCTTCTGCATAATGATTTTCAGATCAGATTCATTGAATTCATAAGGAATGTTCCAACCTGTCCAGGTCAGAGTGGGGGGAAAGTGAGTCTGCAATGCAGCAATCTTTCTTCTGCTGGTGGCAAACTATAACATGCCATTCAACGTTAGCAGGCTATGCTGAAACAAAACTATAGGGAAGCCCAGGCATCTGTCTCAATATTGGATGCAGGAGGGAGACATTCATCTTTAATTAACTTTCCTTATAGTGCACCAATGTGCTCCAGGTCTTACATTAATTTGAGCCGCTAATGTTAAATATTATTTATGTGTCATCTGAAAACCGCTGAGCTGAAACCTGAAGAGCTGCATTCTGATGGACACAGGAAAGGCACAAGTGCCTCTGGTTACTTTGAAGAGAAGCTGCCTATATGGCCACCTAGGAAATCTGAGCAAAACAGACCCAAATTTGTAACCAGATGAAAATACTCCCATTTGATATTTGGGGTTCTTTGGTATCACCCAGCTCTGCCCCCACCCCCGGTCTTTCTCCCACACTCCCTTCCTGGATTGGGTCCCCGGCAGCTTATTTATGCAGAAGGAAGTACACCTGCTGTTCTAACAGCATGCTTCTAAACTGCAATGTGTAGCAACAAAAATGTTTAAGATGTGATCTTACCTACAAATACAACAGCCTTTTCCTCAGCTGGAGGACCCAAAAATCCCTTTATTCTCTGGAACATTTTGGACATAATAATGTCCTGGGTCTGATTGGTTGTGGTTCTAGCGGAGAAAATGATAAAGTTGGGAGTGTACTTTGGGCGCTGAATCAGATCGCTGTTGGTGATGGCTGACTTCCCTGTACCAGTGGGTCCCACGAAGAGCATTGGGGTTTCTGTCTCCACATCAGTTTTCTTGGGGAAAGTCTGCAGGGCTGTTTCCATGGTTGGAATTATAAGTTCGGAGACCTGTCACAAAGAGAGGGTTAGGCGTAAAAAGCACATCTTGCACATTTGAAAGTAGAAAAATCTGCATCACTGCAAGAAGGAAGTGTGTGCAGGAGAAAGAGAGATAATGTATTCATGATCCTGGTGGGGTGCCATATACATTGCACTCCATGCATGCAATGGAAGCTGATTTCTTAGGGAAGATGGGGCACTGCCCCACCAACCTCACTCTGGCCTCAACTAGCCGCCACTTGCCTGCCTTCTAACTTACAGTACTGTCAGCCTCACACTTGTTCCTTAGTCTAAGTGTTGCATAACTCAGCCGGGAAGAGGATGGGGACAAAATTACGAGAATTACTTGGCTCTGCCTTTCATTGGCTCTGGATCTTGTTCTATTGATAACTATCTGATAACTATCGGATAACAATCACAATCATCATTAGCCCATCAAGGCTTGCACCTGATGTCA
Source organism: Lacerta agilis (assembly GCF_009819535.1). Lineage (NCBI taxonomy): Eukaryota > Metazoa > Chordata > Lepidosauria > Squamata > Lacertidae > Lacerta > Lacerta agilis. Next base: position 3,424 of record NW_022681498.1, read on the forward strand.
CAATGAGGTCAGGTCACCCCTTTCTGCCCTCACAGGCCTGGAGATGCACAATAGTAATTAGTCCATCAAGGCTTTCCCATCATCCTACTTCCAGCACTACCTCTGCTAAAACTTCATTCTGGTCATGCCCAAAAGTGTGATTGAATGTTGAGAACAAGCTCTTACATTCATGGATTTGTGATTGAAAAAGATATACTTCTTGCTCTTTAACCAGTGATTCTAAAGCGGGACACAGAAATCCCAAATCTAAACTGTCCAACTCAACCTTATTGAAAATAACAAACATGCCACAGGCAAATGATTAACAAAGCCATCAAGAATCATTTCTCCCTCTTCTTTTTTAATGAAAGAAGGGAGGTTTCATCATTCATTCATTCATTCATTCATTTATACTATTCCCACAATTAGAAGGCAATAAATGCAATGGTTTACCTTTACTCCAGGAGCAATGCTTGGCTCGTCCTTTCCAATGTACTCCTTCTGCATTTTCCATTCTTCGGTAGCTACGCAAATGTCATCGTACACAGTCCCTGGTTGAGGGGAAAAGGCCGTCAGGAAAGCTAAGTTCAAGGCAACAAAGCCAACTTTGAGGGTTATTTCAGATTGCAAAATTGGGATATGTTTCTACGTATGCCTTCTAACCCAACAGATACAACCAAAATGTTGCGAATTCATGATTTCGGTACAGAAGGGCAGCTACAGCAGTATAAATAAACCAATAATATCTGTCTCCCAGTTGTGTATGAATAGCAGCAGCTCCCCATTCCACACACCACTTTCAAATTACACTGCAAAAGCAAACAAAAAGGAAAGAAAACCTTAGAGAAGACCAGGAATGGATTCTCTGTGAACTGGGAGGAAAAATACACTCATAGGCAGGGATGGGAGGCTCTGTCAATTTCAAGTCTCATTCAGTTACAGTAAGGCTATCAGAGAGTTCCTATGACTTTACAGATATTGTTGAATATGAACTCTCATCATTCTATTATTATTATTATTATTATTATTATTATTATTATTTCAGAATATTTTATTCATATGGTTGGATTTATTTTTGTAATATGCTCAAGCTCGTAATGATAAACCATGGTTTAGCTAAATCATACTAAACTCATTTTCATGATGCGAAACCAGCTCTATGTCTGAAAGTAGGCATAATGTCCATACTTGTAATAAATGTTAGAGCTTCAAATGAGTTTTCTTCATATTCATTCAGAAACATCTGAATCCCCTGCATAATGATTTTCAGATCAGATTCATTGAATTCATAAGGAATGTTCCAACCTGTCCAGGTCAGAGTGGGGGGAAAGTGAGTCTGCAATGCAGCAAGCTTTCTTCTGCTGGTGGCAAACCATAACATGCCATTCAATGTGAATAGGCTATGCTGAAACAAAACTATAGGGAAGCCCAGGCATCTGTCTCAATATTGGATGCAGGAGGGAGACATTTATCTTTAATTAACTTCCCTTATAGTGCACCAATGTGTTCCAGGTCTTACATTAATTTGAGCCGCTAATGTTAAATATTATTTATGTGTCATCTGAAAACCGCTGAGCTGAAACCTGAAGAGCTGCATTCTGATGGACACAGGAAAGGCACGAGTGCCTCTGGTTACTTTGAAGAGAAGCTGCCTATATGGCCACCTAGGAAATCTGAGCAAAACAGACCCAAGTTTGTAACCACATGAAAATACTCCCATTTGATATTTGGGGTTCTTTGGTATCACCCAGCTCTATCCCCACCCCCGGTCTTTCTCCCACACTCCCTACCTGGATTGGGTCCCCGGCAGCTTATTTATGCAGAAGGAAGTACACCTGCTGTTCTAACAGCATGCTTCTAAACTGCAATGTGTAGCAACAAAAATGTTTAAGATGTGATCTTACCTACAAATACAACAGCCTTTTTCCCAGTAGGAGGACCCAAATGTCCCTTTGTTCTCTGGGACATTTTGGACATAATAATGTCCTGGGTCTGATTGGTATTGGTTATGGCGGAGAAAATGATAAAGTTGGGAGTGTACTTTGGGCGCTGAATCAGATCGCTGTTGGTGATGGCTGACTTCCCTGTACCAGTGGGTCCCACAAAGAGCATTGGGGTTTCTTTCTCCACATCGGTTTTATTGGGGAAAGTCTGCAGGAATGTTTCCATGGTTAGAATTATAAGTTCGGAGACCTGTCACAAAGAGATGGTTAGGCGTAAAAAACACATCTTGCACTATCAATGAAAAATATAAATTTGTTCGAAGATAATTATGGGATAGTTTGGAGAGAAATTAAAAATCAATTAGAAATATGGCAAAAACTGAAGTTATCATTGTGCGGGAGTATTGCGGCGATTAAAATGAATATATTACCAAAATTAATATTTTTATTCCAAATGTTACCAATAATAGGGAAATCAGAGTGTTTTGAAAATTGGAGAAAAGATATTTCCAGATTCATTTGGCAGAAAAAGAAACCACGAATTAAATTTCAATTATTAACAGATGATACCAGAAAGGGGGTGGGGGTGGGGGTTGGCCTTCCGGATCTAGAGCTCTACTATCAAGCATGTTGTTTGGAATGGTTAAATGACTGGATAAATCTAGACAATGGCAGAGCCCTGGATCTGGAATGCTGGAACAACAGATATGGCTGGCATGATGCTTATTTAAGATATGAGAAAGTTACGGTACACAAAGAATTTTTAAATCATACAATATGAAAGGCCCTATATAAGGCATGGGTAAAGTACAAATGGTTATTGGAACCGAAAATCCCCAAATGGGTATCGCCATTAGAAGCGGTCTCATTGAAAAAAATAAACTCAGATATAAAATGGCCTACATATGAACAGTTATTATTTAAAAAGGAAGGTGATATCTTCCTAAAACCGTATGAAGAAATAAAAAATCATTGTAGTAGCTGGCTCCAGTATTGTCAATTAACTCAAAGATTCAAACAAGATAAAAAGAGGGGATTTGAGCAGGGCGTTTCTAAATTACAAAGCGAATTAATCCAATCGAAGAAAAAGACTATTTCTAAATTATACAGGTTATTGTTAGAATGGAAGCTTAAAGATGAAACAACAAATGAGGTAATGATTAAATGGGCAAAAGATGTGGGACATCCAATTGAGTTTGGAAAGTGGGAAAGACTTTGGAAGAGGGAAATGCATTTCACAGCCTGCATAACAGTTAAAGAAAATATGTTTAAAATGTTCTACTGGTGGTATATCACTCCAGAGATACTATCAAAAATGTGCAAAAGCCAATCCAATCAGTGCTGGAAATGTAAAAGCGAAGTGGGCACTTTTTTCATTTATGGTGGGGCTATAAGGTTATAAGCAGATTTTGGGATGAAGTCTAGGAGGAGTTAAAAAATTATTTAAAATCACATTTGCAAAAAAGCTAGAATCTTTTTTATTAGGAATAATTACAGATGAGATACCAAAACATAAAATAAATATATTCTTATATGTGACAACGGCGGCCAGATTATTAATAGCGAAAAACTGGAATGGGGAGAAAACCCCAACATTAACTGAGTGGAGAAGTAAAATGTGTGAGTTGGTAGAATTGGCAAAATTACAGCAAATATAAGAAGCCGTTCAAATCAAGAAGTAATAAAAGAAGGCAAGGAGTGAAGAATTATATGACATTGCAGTGCTCAGGATTTGACATTTTGAGAAATATGGATTGAAACGGGTGGGGTAAGCAAGATGAAATGAACAAAACAGAATAGCACTATTGGAATAAATAACACAGCGAAAGATAGGAAAGTAAAGGAAGAATTAGGGAGATCGTACATAGGTGAGGGGGAGGGGTAGGGGGGTAAAAGAGGGGAAAATATTCTTTTTTGTGATTGAATGTTTGTATAGTTTGTATAGTTTTTTCTTCTTCTTATGTCTTGTATGAAATTAAAATGAATAAAGTTGTTTTTAAAATCTAAAAAAACACACATCTTGCACATTTGAAAGTAGAAAAATCTGCATCACTGCAAGAAGGAGATGTGTGCATGAGAAAGAGAGATAATGTATTTATGATCCTGGTGGGGTGGCATATACTTTGCACTCCATGCATGCAATGGAAGCTGGTCACTTAGGGAAGATGGGGCACTGCCCCACCAACCTCACTCTGGCCTCAACTAGCCGCCACTTGCCTGCCTTCTAACTTACAGTAGTGTCAGCTTCACGCTTGTTCCTTAGTCTAAGTGTTGCATAACTCAGCCGGGAAGAGGATGGGGACAAAATTACGAGAATTACTTGGCTCTGCCTTTCATTGGCTCTGGATCTTATTCTATTGATAACTATCTGACTATGTTTATAACAATCACAATCATCATTAGCCCATCAAGGCTTTCACCTGATGTCACAATGATGTCAGGTCACCCCTTTCTGCCCTCACAGGCCTGGAGATGCACAATAGTAATTAGTCCATCAAGGCTTTCCCATCATCCTACTTCCAGCCCTACATCTGCTCAAACTTCATTCTGGTCATGCCCAAAAGTGTGATGGAATGTTGAGAACAAACTCTTACATTCATGGATTTGGGATTGAAAAAGATATACATCTTGTTCTTTAACCAGTGATTCTAAAGCGGGACACAGAAATCCCAAATCGAAACTGTCCAATTCAACCTTATTAAAAATAATAAGCAAGCCACAGGCAGATGATTAACAAAGCCATCAAGAATCATTTCTCCCTCTTCTTTTTCAATTAAAGAAGGGAGGTTTCATCATTCATTCATTCATTCATTTATAGTATTTCCACAATTAGAAGGCAATAAATGCAACGGTTTACCTTTACTCCAGGAGTAATGCTTGGGTCCTCCTTTCCAACGTACTCCTTCCGCATGTTCCATTCTTCGGTAGCTAAGCAAATGTCGTCGTACACAGTCCCTGGTTGAGGGGAAAAGGCCGTCAGGAAAGCTAAATTCAAGGCAACATTGCTGACTTCGGGTATTATTTCAGATTGCGAAATTGAGATATGTATCTACGTATGCCTTCTAACCCAACAGAAACAAGCAAAATGTATGAATAGCAGCAACTCCCCATTCCACAAACCACTTTCCAATTACAGTGGTGCCCCGCTAGACGAATGCCTCGCTAGACAAAAAAGTCTATGGGGCTGCTTTGCAAGACGAAAAATTTTCGTCTTTTTTCCCGTTTAGCGGAGCGTGGCTGTCATTGCCGCTTCGCTAGACGAAAAAACCGCTTGACGAAAAAATTCGTAGAACGAATTATTTTCGTCTCGCGGGGCACCACTGTACACTGCAAAAGCAACCAAAAAGGAAAGAAAACCTTAGGGAAGACCAGGAATGGATTCCCTGTGAACTGGGAGGAAAAAATGCAATCAGAGGCAGGGATGGGAGGCTCTTTCAATTTTAGTTCTCTTTCAGTTACTCTAAGGCTATCAGAGAGTTCCTGTGACTGTACAGATATTGTTGAATATGAACTGTCATTCAATAATAATAATAATAATAATAATAATAATAATAATAAAATATTTTATTCATATTGTTGGATTTATGTCCTTTGTATCAACATGCACAATTTTATTGAAGTGTGTGGTATAAATTAAATAACTTCATAAATAATCCCTGGTCATTCTGCTTTGGCCTTATGGGAGCTGGAGTTCCCCATCCCTGGTGTTCAGGATGATCAGCTCCTTTCTTAAGCTCTGGAACAGGGTTCACCAAAACTTTTCAGCAGGGGGCCGGTCCACTGTCCCTCAGAACTTGTGGGGGGCCAGACTATTTGGGGGGGGGGGTAACGAATTCCTATGCCCCCCAAATAACACAGAGATGCATTTTAAGTAAAAGGTCACATTCTATTCTGATAAAAACACGCTGATTCGCAGAATGTCCGCTGGCCAGATTTAGAAGGCGATTGGGCCTGATCTGGCTCCCGGGCCTTAGTTGGCCTATTCGTGCTCTGGGACCTATTACAAAATAATTCATTGCCCATACTGGAGATATGATGCTCATGATGCATAACAAAGCCAATTATTTAAATTTGCATATGTGTTTAAACAGACCTCTTTCCAGAAATTGGTTGTTCTGTGTCAGGTTTGCACTTTGGGGATGGTTCTCATCCATCCCCATCAGATCTTTTTCGTCATAATGGTCGGATCCATTTCTTCCCTCGGCTCTGGTGCCCACAGGTACCAGAAGAAGAAGAACCAGCAGCCACAGCATCACCTGTAGACTGCACACCGTCATCTATTTTTTAAAAAGAGCAGATAAAGATTGAGAACGCTGGATGACAGTGTTGGGAAATGCGCTCTGAGGCAGACGGCATGCTCCCCAAGACTCCAGAGCATCCTCCCGGTGGCCCTCTTTGGCTGGAACATGCCTTCAGTCCAGAGAGTGGGTAATCTGCGACCCTTTCCTCATGAAAAGAGCACACAGGTCTTCCAGCATCACGTAGCAATAAGGAAGACTCATTTGTAGTTCTAAACTACTTTTATTTACAGTCTATAAACAGAGACTCCATTAGCACATCTGTGTTCTCCAGAGTACAGAACAGCGACACGGCAAAAGTGAAACTAACATTACAATAACAACACTTGGAAGAAGAGTTAAGGCAGACTTCCTTTCTCACTCTCTCTCGGACACTCATGTGATTTATATAAAACATAATAGTCCTGCTGAGCAGCATAGGATAGATAAAAATCCCAACAGACTGAGCACTTTTGCCAGAGATAATGGCAGCTCACCCAGACACGTGTGGCCCACCGTGCCAGGCTCTGACCCCCAGGGAGCAATGCAGCTGGGGAATTCCTGTGCCAGCCGCTTGGATTAGCGGGCTTTCCCCCCATCTATTTATTTGAATTCTGGCCAGTACGGATTTGGCCCAAGCCAAACCCAACCTACACCTGCATTCAATGAAGTTGTGGCCTAACTGAAATCCCATAACACCCAGTTTCTTCACCTAACAACTTACCCTTTTTTCCTGTTGATTCACATCAACCGAAATACCCTCTGTGCCCCAGATAGGCTCAATATAACCTTCATGCAGGATTGTGATGTGAGCTGACACCCCTTGCTTGACTCAGTATCTGAGCAACCAAACAGCAGAGGGGAGGGAGTTGAAAGTTTTGGCAGCAGGGGTCCCAACTTGGATAAGGGGGGGGGGGCGCGACAGGTATGGCCTGGCCTGCATAATAGAACACATGATGTGGTGCACACACACTATTTGAATGGCAATGCCCATCAACTGGGGGGGCGCCCCCTCAAAGATGTTAGTGGAGGCAGAAGACCCCTCAGCCCCTAGGAGTGGGCTCCTAGGGTTGGCAGATAAAGACACTGAGAATACGCCCTTCCGAAGGTTGCACAGATAGTGGTTAACGGAGATATGACTAAACCCCGTGATGTACAGAAGGGGACAAGGCAAAGATGTCCACTATCCCTGTTACTTTTTGTTCTGGTCCTAGAAGCGTTGCTGAGAGATATTCGATTTAAAAAGAAACATACATTTTAGAGACATTGTGCACACTTTTGTAAACCAAGAAAATCTTTAATAAAAAAAAAGAAAAATAAAAAAAAGAAAAATAGAAAGAAACATACAAGCTAAGAGCATTTGCTGATGACATGATGTTTCTTTTGGGAAACCCCCGGCAAGGAGGAGGTATTCTTATGGACCCATAAAATGAGTTTGATGCATTAGCAGGTTTTAAGAGCGTCACAGCGCTCATCATGGAATGGGTGAGATGGATGATGACCCTGGAAGGATGGTGAATAAATTCCAACACAAGGCTGAACTAGGCACATGGACAAGTTGTCAACCTGAATGTTGGAAAAGGTTAAATGGCTTTCAAATGCAGCAGAAGTTACATTATTACCCACTAGTGGTTTAAACCCGTTAAAATAACGGGCGCTAGAACATTTCTGACACAAAACCCAAGGTCCTGAAGTGCAGGGAGCAGGGCAAACCATGCGCTCCCTACACGGCGTTAAGATTCCTGAGGGAGAAATGACGGCGTGTTTCCTTTTGTTGTTCCTGTCCTAAACATACTTACTGCACGAAGCATGGCTTGCTGCCTCCTCCTCCTCCCCTCACTTTCCGCGCACGCGATGCTCTCCACATGCCTGTCACTCGCCCAGAAATAACACGCTGCCGCAGACACCCACGGCCGACGCCAAGCTCAAGCTCAGCAGAACCCCGCCTTAATCCTGCCCCTCCGGTCTGGGCTGCCTGTGCTTGCTGCTGAGGGAATGGAGTTAAGGGCTGGGAGCAGCCATGATGGTAGGTTCCTGCGGAGCTCCCACCGCCGTTGTGGTGAGGTCTTCTGGCCGGGGGAAGGGGCGGCCGAGGGAGAGCGGCGACAGGAAGGGGCTTTTTTCCCTGGAGTGGTGTGGGGCTGGGGGACGGTAGAACAGGTTTCCTTCCGGATGTGTGGGGCTCCCAGCCCCTTTCGGAGTGTGGGGCGGTGGGTGGGGAAGCGAGGGGGGTGAGGCGGCGGCGGCATCATCTCACGGGAGGCTTCGCCCTCCCCAACCGGTTCTCCTCCTCCTTCTGCCCAGTGACGAGAGTGGCAGCGTGGCCTCCCTTCAGCGTCTGGAGTGCCAGCGTTCCATTTCAACCACCGCTTCAACTGCCGCCGCTGCTCCCGGCCCGATCTCTCTGCTCCAATCCCTGTGTCCGTGGGGCACGTGCTCAGTAGCGCAAACCCAGAGACACAGGGACTGGATGCAGAGACACTTGCGTTTTATATATATAGATAGGAACAATTTGCCAACAGTCACTATTCAGAGCCGGACCAATAGAGTTTGCTGCCTGAAGCAAAAGGCAAGAAGAAAACGGTGCCTCTTCTATCCCATTCCATGTACAGCAGGCAATTGAGCTGGCAGCTGAGTCTTGCAATGGGGCGTCCTCCTCCACAGCCTCTGAGGGTAGCAGGCTCACTTAGGAGGTGCAGGACAGGCAGAACGGCACAGCACGGTGGGGTGGGCAAGTGGGAAGATGAAGCTCACAGGATCCTTAGCAAGCACACATTTTGCTGCTCCTCCTCACTCTGGACCACGACGCTTAAGAACAAACAACCCCAAAGGCGAGGAGTGTGCAATGTCAGTAATATTATTGCAAGTCAGAAAAACTAATAATTGGGTATGGCAAAGATCAAAAGTTGTGAATGTAGCGGAATAGACCACTAAGTCAAAACTGGCTGCCATGTGCATCATGGAGTGATGACAGTAGGGAGGCTCAACAGGCTCATTGATACGGCCAGATGGTGACCTGCAGACCAGCCACACTGTGGTCCATGGCTCTGTCCCAGGCACCAATCAGCTAGGCCAGCTGAGCTCCTGGGGGTGGGACCTAGGGGCAGACTGCAGGAAGAGCCTCTCCCCTCTGGTTTGGGTCTGAGCTCTAAATGGGGAGACCTTGCATGCCTTGTGACAATTGCCATCTTGGAACTGAACTTATTGAATTCTTGTTTTGCAGCACTCAACCTTTGCTATGGAGAGTTTCACTTTCCCTGGGGAATCCTAGATTTCCTACAAGTCCCACTGGTTTTGACCTTCATTTGAAGACACTGCTTATCGCTACTTTTTAGGTATGAAACCTATTGAAATAAATAGGCCCTGCATTTTCAAGGCTTATGACTCTAGCCAAAATACCTGACAATGTGAGAGATAGAAGTAGCTGAGGAATACTTCCCACAATTCCCGAACAGAATTCATTCTGGAAGGCCATGAGGCAATTGGCCTGATCCTCACCCCCAGAAGTGTGGCTAGATTCCTCCTTAAGTCAGTCACCTGAGCAACAGCGGTAAGCTGGTCAGTAGCAGCAGCAGCAGCAGCAGCAGACTGAGTAGCACCGGAGTCCTTGGCAGGTGACGTGTTTCTATTTTTAGAGCTTTGACCTGTAACTATGAGTTGAACATCAGCCTGGGACTAAATGTAACACTTGAAGAGCAGCAGGGCAGTTTGGGAAGCACAATAACCACACGCAGTATAAAAAATAGTTTTTCTTCAAGGCCTGATGGAGCCGGTCCGTTTCTTTGGGTGTCAGGAACTCTGGGACAATTCCATTTCCTAGGCTCAGGCACCTGGGATGGTGGAGCAGCATTCTGGGTTCCATGGAAGAGGAAAGCAGGAGAATTGTTGGGTGGGAGAAAGGGTGTAGAGTGAGAAAGAGGGTCACAGTCATAGGCAGCTGTTGCAGCATCCGTGGGAACCACAGGGAAATTTTGCAGGGGTTTGTGGACTGCAGAGATCTCCAAAAAGCTAGCTTCAATCCAACTGAGCTTGGGAATTCGCCCATCACTACTATCATCTGTTCTGCTAACAAGTTCTTAATAAATCGCTTGCCAGGACCGCCATGTGCATCATGGAGTGATGACAGTAGGGAGGCTCAACAGGCTCATTGATACGGCCAGATGGTGATCTGCAGACCAGCCACACTGTGGTCCATGGCTCTGTCCCAGGCACCAATCAGCTAGGCCAGCTGAGCTCCTGGGGTGGGACCTAGGGGCAGACTGCAGGAAGAGCCTCTCCCCTCTGGTTTGGGTCTGAGCTCTAAATGGGGAGAGCTGGCACGCCTTGTGACAATCGTCATCTTGGACCTGAACTTCTTGAATTCTTGTTTTGCAGCACTCAACCTTTGCTATGGAGAAAGGTTGGCCACTGGTTGATGGGGCTGGGCATGGGTGTGTGTGTGTGTGGATTTTGCCTTCCCCAGAGCGCCGTTATTCTTGGTATGGATGCTACATTTATTGATCATGTTGCCCTTAGTTTCTGGCAGGTGCTGCAGGCATCGGGCTCCCTGCTTCTCAATGGGGACTCTCTTGAGGAGGTATTTGGGTGTTGCTTCTGGACCCAAACCAGCTTTGGCCCTGGAATGCCTGTGAGCTCTCTGACCTTCCACTAACATTTCTCAGCCTGCAGATTGGCTGTGTGCTTCTTCTGCCCAGAGCCGGGCTGCCTGCTATTTGGATCCTTGCACCCGATGCTAGGCCAGATTGGCTTAGTTGTAACCAATAAAGTTCTGGCCATTTCTCTTTCTTTGTGGGATCGTTGCTGTCCACACTCTGAGCACAAATGGTCAAACTGCCATTTGCTACATTCCGTAGTCGCAAGGAAATCAGAACGTTTTCTTTTGTTTTCTCAGACGCAAATGCTTTATTAGTTTGACTGCAGATCAAACAGAGAGGAAAATTCTAATGTTAAATTCATTTTTGTGATAACTAGAAACAATTACATGTAAAAAAAAACCCCTATTAGAAACAGTTTACATATAGAATGGTTTTGTCCTGTAGTAGATCAGTGATAATCAACAATAATTTAGCAAAGCATATTATTATTTTAATACAAAGAGATGGTTGGTATAAGTGAGAAATTCAGGAGCCTTATATTATTTCTGTGGTACATTTGCAAGCAGCCTTACAGCCTTTCATTATAGGATGATCACATCCCACTTGATCCTTTAAGCTCGCACAGTTGCTATAACGATTTGTTTCCTTGCATGGATTGGCTAAAAATAAAAGAGGGAGATAGATAGATAGATAGATAGAGAGAGAGAGAGAGGGAGAGAGAGAGGGAATTTATTACATTTGTAGGCGTAGCATTAAAATCATATGTGGCAGCCCTAAGTCAGTAGGCCAGTTCACATATTTGCTAGTACCGGTAGTTCTCATGCAGAGAATTGGGCATGCAGCGTCCTTATTTTCCAGGGAGATTCTTGATTTAGAGAAGCCGTCCCAGTTTCTGAATTGATCCCAGAATGTCCCCCTTTCCCTTAGAATGTCCCTATTTTATTTGGAGAAATGTTGGAGGGTATGGAGTTATTCGACTTCCGAGCTGCCTGAAGGCAATCCCATATAGGGATTTTTTTTAAAAAAATGCTTTATTACATTTTAATATATGTTGGAAGCTGCTCAGAGTGACTGGGGCAACCCAATAAGATGTGTGGGGTATAAATAGTAAAACTATCATTATGGAATGGGATGTCCCTATTTTCAGAAGATTCACAAGCGACCAGGGAGCATGCTGACTATATGACACAGTGCCTCCACATGCAAAGTGGGCCTACAGCATTGCAGCAACTTGAAAAAGAGGAGCATACAATCAGTGGCGCATAATATCTCAGCCCGACCCCATGCACGCTCCGCAGTATATGCACTGTTGTATGTATTCGTTTACTTTGCAGTTACTTCAGAAAACCTGGAGTATATATAGAATCATTGAATTGTAAAGTTGGAACAGACCCTGATATGCATATAATATGCACCTAACATTAAATGCATAACGGTGCAAGAATTTTTCACCATTTGAGCAGGACTGAGGGGGATAGTTTCTTGTCAAGATTAAGAGGTTAGGCTTTTGGGGGAATGCAAGGAAAGGTCATTACCATTGCTAAAGGGATGCAGGAAATATTATAACTAAGCAGAATTACATGGGAAGAAGATTTGTACCAGTAATAACCCGAGACATCCATGTTTTCAAGTTACCTAATAAAGTTAAATGTGCTTAAACGTTCGCTGAGTGTGGCAGTGTATCAGTACCTTAAGAGGTGTGACTAAGAGGAGAGAACAAAGC
>NW_022681498.1:16433-19754 GCF_009819535.1 Lacerta agilis
TTTCCTGTGGAAGAGGAAACCGTTTGCTTATTCTCCTGTCATACAGAGGGCTGGACAGTGAAGCCAAGTGTGCCACGTAGTTGCCTAAAGAGGAGGCAAACTGCAGTAGTTGGGGAACCCTGGTAGGGAGACCCCATAGGTGGCAAGAGGTTTTCAAACGTAGAGCCCTGAGGTACCCCAGAGACAACTCCCATATGAACACTGAAGGATTCATCCTAGTTGTCAGTGAAACCTAGGGAGTGTCTCAGTTGGGGAAGTATCGAAAGGGGAGCGAATAGGATCCCTCACATGGGGACGGCTGAGTTGCCGGCGAACCGCAGACCGGGTGTGGTCCGGAGGGGAGCGGCTGGTGCAGCGCGGCAAGAGCGGCGACCTGAAAAAGAAAAATGGCGTTTAAAAACGCCGTTTAGGCAATGATTTCAGCTGGTGAGCAATTTCAGCTGGTGAGTGATTTCAGCTGGTGAGTGATTTCAGAGGGAAGAGAGCTTGATCCGACGTCCAAAAGGCTTGATCCGAGGCGATCCGAAGCAAAAACCGAGTCCGATGGGCGGTGAAGAAGGAGAGGCTGGGCCGGTTGGCGAGCCGGGCAGGGCGCCGTGCCCAGAGATCAGCCAATAGTGGCCAGGGGATGGCAGTATCCCCTGGGCACGTGCAGGGGACGTGATCAACTGCAACCCCCCCCCCCTCCTTCTAAGGGGCGGAAGGGGCTTTGCATCCAATATTGAGACAGATGCCTGGGCTTCCCTATAGATTTGTTTCAGCATAGCCTGTTAACATTGAATGAATATGAAGAAACCTCATTTGAAGCTCTAACATTTATTACATTATGACTACTTTAAGACATAGAGCTGGTTTCGCATCTTGAAAATGAGTTTAGCATGATTTAATTAAACCATAGTTTATCATTACGAAATTGAGCATATTACAAATATAAATCCAACAATATAAATAAAATATTATAAAATAGTAATAATAATAATAATAATAATAATAATAATAGAATGATGAGAGTTCATATTCAACAATATCTGTAAAGTCATAGGAACTCTCTGATAGCTTTAGAGTAACTGAAAGAGACTTGAAATTGACAGAGCCTCCCATCCCTGCCTCTGAGTGTATTTTTCCTCCCAGTTCACAGAGAATCCATTCCTGGTCTTCTCTAAGGTTTTCCTTCCTTTTTGTTTGCTTTTGCAGTGTGATTAGAAAGTGGTGTGTGGAATGGGGAGTTGCTGCTATTGTTACACAACTGGGAGTCATAAATTGTTGGTTTATTTATACTGCTGTAGCTGCCCTTCTGTACTGAAATAATGATTTGGCAACCTTTGGGTTGTTTCTGTTGGGTTAAGAGGCATACGTAGAAACATATCCCAATTTTGCAATCTGAAATAATACCCAAAGTCAGCTTTGTTTCCTTGAACTTAGCTCTCCTGACGGCCTTTTCCCCTCAACCAGGGACTGTGTATGAGGACATTTGCTTAGCTAGCGAAGAATGGAATATGCAGAAGGAGTGAGTTGGAAAGGACGAGACAAGAATTCTTCCTGGAGTAAAGGTAAACCATTGCATTTATTGCCTTCTAATTGTGGGAATAGTATAAATGAATAAATAACGAAACCTCCCTTCTTTCATTAAAATAGAAGAGGGAGAAATGATTCTTGCTGGCTTTGTTAATCATTTGCCTGTGGCTTGTTTATTATTTTTAATAAGGTTGAATTGGTGAGCTTAGATTTGGGATTTCTGTGTCCCGCTTTAGAATCACTGGTTAAAGAACAAAAAGTATATCTTTTTCAAACCCAAATCAATGATTGCAAGAGCTTGTTCTCAACATTCCATCACACTTTTGGGCATGACCAGAATGAAGTTTGAGCAGATGTAGGCCTGGAAGTAGGATGATGGGAAAGCCTTGATGGACTAATTACTATTGTGCATCTCCAGGCCTGTGAGGGCAGAAAGGGGTGACCTGACATCATTGTGACATCAGGTGAAAGCCTTGATGGGCAAATGATGATTGTGATTGTTATCAGATAGTTATCAGATAGTTATCAATAGAACAAGATCCAGAGCCAATGAAAGGCAGAGCCAAGTAATTCTCGTAATTTTGTCCCCATCCTCTTCCCGGCTGAGTTATGCAACACTTAGACTAAGGAACAAGCGTGAAGCTGACAGTACTGTAAGTTAGAAGGCAGGCAAGTGGCGGCTAGTTGAGGCCAGAGTGAGGTTGGTGGGGCAGTGCCCCATTTCCCCTAAGGGACCAGCTTCCATTGCATGCATGGAGTGCAATGTATATGCCACCCCACCAGGATCATAAATACATTATATATTTTTCTCCTGCACACACTTCCTTCTTGCAGTGATGCAGATTTTTCTACTTTTCTCAAATGTGCAAGATGTGGTTTTTACGCCTAACCCTCTCTTTGTGACAGGTCTCCGAGCTTATAATTCCAACCATGGAAACAGCCCTGCAGACATTCCCCAAGAAAACCGATGTGGAGACAGAAACCCCAATGCTCTTCGTGGGACCCACTGGTACAGGGAAGTCAGCCATCACCAAAAGCGATCTGATTGAGCGCCCAAAGTACACTCCCAACTTTATCATTTTCTCCGCCAGAACCAGAACCAATCAGACCCAGGACATTATGATGTCCAAAATATTCCCGAGAACAAAAGGACTTTTGGGTCCTCCGGATGGGGAAAAGGCTGTTGTATTTGTAGGTAAGATCACATCTTAAACATTTTTGTTGCTACACATTGCAATTTTTAAGCATGCTGTTAGAACAGCAGGTGTACTTCCTTCTGCATAAATAAGCTGCCGGGGACCCAATCCAGGTAGGGAGTGTGGGAGAAAGACCGGGGGTGGGGGTAGAGCTGGGTGATACCAAAGAACCCCAAATATCAAATGGGAGTATTTTCATGTGGTTACAAATTTGGGTCTATTTTGCTGAGATTTCCTAGGTGGCCATATAGGCAGCTTCTCTTCAAAGTAACCAGAGGCAATTGTGCCTTTCCTGTGTCCATCAGAATTCAGCTCTTCAGCTTTCAGCTCAGCGGTTTTCAGATGACACATAAATAATATTTAACATTAGCGGCTCAAATTAATGTAAGACCTGGAACACATTGGTGCAATATAAGGGAAGTTAATTAAAGATAAATGTCTTCCTCTTGCATCCAATATTGAGACAGATGCCTGGGCTTCCCTATAGTTTTGTTTCAGCATAGCCTATTCACATTGAATGGCATGTTATGGTTTGCCACCAGCAGAAGAAAGCTTGCTGCATTGCAGACTCACTTTCCCCACCACTCTGACCTGGACAGGTTGGAACATT
>NW_022681498.1:19854-21631 GCF_009819535.1 Lacerta agilis
AAAGTAGAAAAATCTGCATCACTGCAAGAAGGAGATTTGTGTAGGAGAAAGAGAGATGATGTACTTATGATCCTGGTGTGGTGGCATATACATTGCACTCCATGCATGCAATGGAAGCTGGTCCCTTAGGGGAAATGGGGCACCGCCCCACCAACCTCACTCTGGCCTCAACTAGCCGCCACTTGCCTGCCTTCTAACTTACAGTACTGTCAGCTTCACGCTTGTTCCTTAGTCTAAGTGTTGCATAACTCAGCCGGGAAGAGGATGGGGACAAAATTACGAGTATTACTTGGCTCTGCCTTTCATTGGCTCTGGATCTTGTTCTATTGATAACTATCTGATAACTATCTGATAACAATCACAATCATCATTAGCCCATCAAGGCTTTCACCTGATGTCACAATGATGTCAGGTCACCCCTTTCTGCCCTCACAGGCCTGGAGATGCACAATAGTAATTAGTCGATCAAGGCTTTCCCATCATCCTACTTCCAGCCCTACATCTGCTCAAACTTCATTCTGGTCATGCCCAAAAGTGTGATGGAATGTTGAGAACAAGCTCTTACATTCATGGATTTGGGATTGAAAAAGATATACATCTTGTTTTTAACCAGTGATTCTAAAGCGGGACACAGAAATCCCAAATCTAAACTCACCAATTCAACCTTATTAAAAATAATAAACAAGCCACAGGCAAATGATAAACAAAGCTATCAAGAATCATTTCTCCCTCTTCTTTTTCAATTAAAGAAGGGAGGTTTCATCATTCATTCATTCATTCATTTATACTATTCACACAATTAGAAGGCAATAAATGCAACGGTTTACCTTTACTCCAGGAGGAATGCTTGGGTCCTCCTTTCTAACGTACTCCTTCCGCATGTTCCATTCTTCGGTAGCTAAGCAAATGTCCTCGTACACAGTCCCTGGTTGAGGGGAAAAGGCCGTCAGGAAAGCTAAATTGAAGGCAACATTGCTGACTTTGGGTATTATTTCAGATTGCGAAATTGAGATATGTATCTACGTATGCCTTCTAACCCAAAAGAAACAAGCAAAATGTATGAATAGCAGCAACTCCCCATTCCACAAACCACTTTCCAATTACAGTGGTGCCCCGCTAGACGAATGCCTCGCTAGACGAAAAACTCGCTAGACGAACAGCATTCGTCTAGCAGAAGCTGCCCCGCAAGACGAAAAAGTGTATGGGGCTGCTTTGCAAGACGAAAAATTTTCGTCTTTTTTTTCCGTTTAGTGGAGCGTGGCTGTCATTGCCGCTTCGCTAGACGAAAAAAAACTGCTTAACGAAAAAATTCAGTAGAACGAATTATTTTCGTCTCGCGGGGCACCACTGTACACTGCAAAAGCAACCAAAAAGGAAAGAAAACCTTAGGGAAGACCAGGAATGGATTCCCTGTGAACTGGGAGGAAAAAATGCAATCAGAGGCAGGGATGGGAGGCTCTGTCAATTTTAGTTCTCTTTCAGTTACTCTAAGGCTATCAGAGAGTTCCTGTGACTGTACAGATATTGTTGAATATGAACTGTCATTCAATAATAATAATAATAATAATATAATAATAATAATAATAATAATAATTTTAAAATATTTTATTCATATTGTTGGATTTATGTCCTTTGTATCAACATGCACAATTTTATGTATTGTAGAATACAACCCTGGGAATCTTCAGGTTGAAGAGTGTGGTATAAATTAAATAACTTCATAAATAATCCCTGGTCATTCTGCTTTGGCCTTATGGGAGCTGGAGTTCCCCATCCC
>NW_022681499.1:0-20977 GCF_009819535.1 Lacerta agilis
TTTGGAGGGCAGCAACAGTGATTTTATTGGTTGAGGCATTGATGATGATGTCACGTTTGTTCCCTAATAAAAGGCAGAGGCACCCCCGCTTAGGCACGTTTTAGTTTGGGTTAGGCGCGTTCGCGTTCGTTCAGTTTGGGTTAGGCACGTTCGTTCGTGCATTCTTTCATTTTGTTTAGTTGGGTTTTAGTTGAAAGTCAAGTTTAGTTTAAGGGATTAGGAGCGGGCTGGATGGGTTGGATGGGTTTTTCTTTAGTTAGAGTTAGGTCGCGGAAGATCATTCGGTTTTAGTTTTAGATAGGTTCTTTTAGGTTAGCCTAGGGTTAGGCCCGCGGAAGATATTTCGGTTTTAGTTTACTTAGTTAGCCTCGCGGAAGATTGGGCGCGCAGGGACTTTAAGCTTAGGAGAACTTAGCTTAGGGGACGAGCCTATGCGGGTTCTGCCGAAGCCACTAAAGATACAACCGGTGTCTGTCTTCCTTTGGGGTTAAAGGGGGGAGTAAAGTAAAATTTTTAATTTCTTTAAGCTGGTCCGTCTATTCAGAGTCAGGGTATATATTTTATTTCACGAGGCAACTTTTCATTAAAGAAGGCAATTAGGAACTCACACATTATCGGAGTCATCAATTGGCTTACTCAACATCCTTCAGACTGTGAGACTTGGCCGGCGACCGTGCTCAAAAGCACGCGGAACGCTGGCCGCTTTCCCCGCAACTGGTACCTCGTGCATAACCAGTCCAAGGCCGTGCACGAGGAGCTCCAGCACCCAAACCCCGACAAGTGGTGCCCCGTGTGAGGCAAAGCGTAGTCGAAACTCGCTTCCACGAAGACTCCGGTTAAAGGCAACATATCGGAAGTGGCTCGGAAACAGACATTGAGAGGTGAGGTATAACGGCCCGGTTTATCCAGGATTTCGCTGCAGTAGCGCGAATCCACCGCTTGCCCAAAGTAGTGTAAATAGAAATTGCGCGCGTGTATTTTGCCCCAAGGGGTCCCCGGGTAGAGCGGCAAGGAGTTTAGTGTAAGCCTACGGGCAGGGTAAGGTCTTCCCTAAAGCCTACGGGTGGGAAGGGTTCTGGCAAAAGCCTACGGGTGCCAGGGTTTTCGGTCAAAGCCTACGGGTAGGGCCGGTGTCTCCCGAAAAAGCCTACGGGTGGGAGGGAAAGGTTTTCTGGCTAAAGCCTACGGGTGCCAGGTTTTTCGGTCAAAGCCTACGGGTAGGGCCGGTAGCCCCTAGTAGAAGCCCACGGGTGGGGGTGGAGGTTTTCTGGCTAAAGCCTACGGGTGCCAGGTTTTTCGGTCAAAGCCTACGGGTAGGACCGGTGTCCCCTAGTAAAAGCCTATGGGTGGGGGAGGAAAAGTTTTGGAAAAGTGCTAAAAAATGGGCTCCTCACTCTCAACTGCTCAAGTTAAATTTTGTGAAGATTTATTGTACCTTTTGAAAAGAAATGGTCACCCTGTCTCTGAATCAGAAGTAGAGCTTTTAGTTAAAACTATTGGGGAAGTTTGCCCTTGGGTCCCTAAGGAGGGAACGAAAGATTTAGCTTCATGGGAAAGGATCGGGTTAGAATTTATGGCCAACCCGAAAATCGGAATTCCTGTACAATTAGTATGGAGCAAAGTAAGAAACTGCTTTCAACAAATCGCTCCAAAAAATGTTTTGCTTAATGGAACAGTGAATTTGGGAAATACTGCTTTTAATAGTGCCCCTGTGCTGCCGCTTGCGGTTGTGCCATTTTCGGCCCCCTCGCAGCAGCCAGTTCAGGCCCCGTTGTCGTACACGCACTCGCCCTTGTCCAATTTGTCATTGCCAGATTCATTGCCGCCTGTGCCGGTGCAGCAGACGCCGTCGGCCTTTCAAGCCCCGCCGCGGACTGCCCCACCGCCAGTCGCTCGGCAGTCATCGCAGGCCTTTTACCAGCCAGCGATCTCAAGTCAGCAGCAGCCGCGGACCTCGCTCCAAGCAACGGTCCCGCTTCCTCCATCGCAAGCCGCGCTTTTGCCAGCGATCCAGCAGCAGCAGCAGCAAGCAGCCTTTTTGCCAGCAAACCCTGCTGCCCTGCAGGCCGCGCTCAAGCCAGCAGCTCCAGTTTTGCAGCAAGCTGATTTCCAATCAACAGCAATCCAAGCTTCAATGCAAGCAGCACAACAGCAATTTACCAACCCTTCAGCACCTCCAATGCCAATGCAGTTTCCAAGACAAGAACAAAGCCAAACAATGATGATCCAGATGCCAGGACTTGCAGTACAGAGCCAACAACCTTATGCTCCAACTTCAAGTCAGCCATCTTGTCTTCATCCAACTTCAAGTCAGCCATCTTGTCTTCATCCAACTTCAAGTCAGCCATCTTGTCTTCATAGTCAGCCATCTTCAAGGCATCCAGATGTCAAAGACTCTTTAGCACCATCTAGTGGCTCATCATTTGGAAAGCATCAAGAAGATTTAAACTCACTGATGCCACCTACAGATCCAACAGCAATGCAACCCATCTGCAGAACTCAAGCTTTGGAAGCAGCTTTGGGACAAATAGACTTTAGTGCTGATCCAATGCACATCTTTCCAGTGATTCGTGCCAATGGAGGACAACCTGCAAGATATCAAGCCATTCCTTTTGAAACACTACGCGAACTGCGAAAAGCCATACGCGAAAATGGACTTCAAGCTCCTTATACTAGAAGTTTACTTGAAGGACTGTCCACTAGTAGACTTCTGCCATCTGATTGGAAGTTGATTCTTCGCACCTTCCTGTCGCCTACAGATGCTCTTCTGTGCCTGCAAGAGTGGAAAGAAGTAGCAGCCAGACGCGCAACGCCACTCGCCACAGAAGATATGCTCACAGGATCAGGACATTACTCCAATCTCAATCAACAGCTAGCCATACCCGATGCTGCACTCGTCACCATAGCAGACATCGTAGTCAAAGCTTGGCGCAGATTACCTAATCGCACAGATGCCAGCTCAGTATCAGGATTCGCTGCAGTTAGGCAAGGTCCAAAAGAGCCTTATGGGGACTTCGTGGATCGCCTGATTGTTGCAGTGGAACGCCAGATAGAAGATCGTCATGCCAGAAACATGCTGACAAAACAACTTGCCTTTGAAAATGCCAATGATGACTGCAAGAACGCCCTAACAGCAGTTGCAGCTCGTCCAGATGCCACATTGACTGAGATGCTACGCGTCTGCCAGAATGTTGGTACCCACTCCTACAAAGCACAACTCTTGGCAGCTGCGGTACAGATGCCACGTCAAGACAGCTCTACGCCAGTCAAGAAGTGCTATGGGTGTGGAGGCGATGGGCATTTCAGGTCGCAGTGCACGGCAACACCAAGGCCTTCTGCCAAGCCACCAGAGAGATGTCCCATCTGTCAAAAAGGATTTCATTGGGCGAATGATTGTCGTTTGAATCCACAAAATACATCACCTACCTCATCTCCAGTTCAGGGAAACGGTTCTGCGGGCCGCTCCCCGGCCCCGGTAAAACAATAGGGTGCAAGTTCAAGAACATCATGAAGGTCAACCATCCCAGAAAGGTGAACAACGCTACTCCTTATCCAGGTCATCAGGAAAAAAGAGTGATCCAGAGAGATATCTACTCTTCAGATGTCCAGAGAAAAGATGTGACCTCATCAAACATTCAGGTTCCAGAGGTTTCATCATCTGCCTTACCTATTCAAAGGGTTCCAGTAGAGAACACAGCATTCAGTTCACCTTCTGCTAACCGCCCTTCAGTTCCTGCTGATGTCACCCCCGCTTCACAGCAAGCAATCACAGTCAAGTCTCTGATCGCAGAATTGCCTTCAACGTTGAGAAGACATCCTACTGAAGTCAACCTTGCAACACCTGAGCTTTATTCACCTTCAAATCAAGGTCAACCTATCGTTGAAGAACATTTGCCCTTGGTGAAACAGCAGTGTTCAAGTTGCAACCCAGCTGATGATCACTTTCCATGTGGCCAAAGAATACAAGTGAGTGAGCCAGCTCCCTCTTGTGGAAGCTTAAACATCACTCCAGTTAACAATGTCCACACCTTTGTGTCACCTCCAGCTTTTAAGCTCAGCCCGCCACAACCAAACAATTATCATAAACAACAACTTCGACTGCCTTGTGTCAAAGAAGAAGTTCCATCCTGTCACTTTGATGCACAACTGACTGAATGCCAGCAGGTTCAACAGCATCAGCAACTCTTACCCACGGAAGAACCTCAAGTTTGCCAACTCAACGCCAAGCAGCTTCAGAGTTGCCAACTTCAGCAGTGCAAAAAACCTGAAGCCAAAAAGATGTCTTCAGACACTGCCAACGAAGAACAAGAAGCTTCTTCTGTCCCAGGTATACCACTCTTCTTAACAGAGGACTGTTACTTTTCAAATCCATGGTTTGCTCAGCAATTGCCAACATCCATTCGTGGTCCATTCCCAGACACCTCGATTTGCCTTATCCTGCCTAGGATGGATCGCCTCCCTGCCACAGTCACACTGACTGCAGGCCTAGTTCGAATCACAGATTCATCGCAGTTGCTGATTCCAGGATTTTCAACTGTTCCTTGTGTCCTAACAAAAGGTTTGGAAATTGCCAGACTCTATTTGCTTACTTCTACGCCTACAGCTCCTGTAGACTCTTTGCCTCCTCAGGCAGCAATGGCGCTAATCAAGATTACAGAAGAACGCCCTCATCTCGTCTTAGAAATGGGTGGACGAAAGATCAAGGGTCTTCTTGATACAGGCGCAGATGTCACAGTGATCGCCAGAAAGGATTGGCCTGACCAGTGGGCAACGACTGTCACCCAGGAAGTCTTCGGAGTCGGAGGTTTCGAACCCGCCCACCAGAGCGTGCATCCGATTACCTTCCAGTCAGACTCAGGCTCCATGGTGCAGCTCCGTCCACTTGTTATGGATGTGCCTATCACCCTTTGGGGTAGAGACTTATTGTCTAAAGCAAGAACTGTTGTCCATACGCATTTTTGATGTGGGCCTTTGCATCAGCGCCAGTACATGCTCTTCCACTCACATGGAAGGAAGGACCCCCTGTATGGGTCGACCAATGGGCACTGACGTCAGAAAAGCTCGCTGCAGCAGAGGCCCTAATCAAAGAGCTGCTACACCAGGATCGTGTGCAACCCTCTAATAGCCCTTGGAACACCCCAATCTTCGTCATCAAGAAGAAAAGTGGAAAATGGCGTTTGCTTCAAGACCTGAGAAAGATCAACGAGAGAATTGTTCCAATGGGTCCCCTTCAATGTGGACTACCTAACCCTAACCTCATTCCTAGAAACCATCAGCTTGCAATCATCGATCTCAAAGATTGTTTCTTTACTATCCCACTGGCACCTGCAGATCAAGAAAAATTCGCTTTCACTCTACCTGTGTTCAATAACACCAGACCAGCTTCCAGATACTCTTGGAAGGTACTCCCTCAAGGAATGGTGAATTCACCGACTCTCTGCCAGAACTTTGTGGATAAAGCATTACAGCCTTTCAGAGCACAATATCCAGCCTTAGAAGTTTGTCATTACATGGATGACATCTTGATCCATGGAGAAAAGGTCTCAGAGCATCATATTGAGCATCTTACGCGCATCCTGAACTCTTTTGGGCTTTGTATCGCCCCAGAAAAGGTACAGCGCACTGCTCCATTTCATTACTTGGGTCACAAACTGCTTCAAGATACAGCCCTGCCAGAGATGCCGAGCATAGTCATTCCAGAATCCTTTACCTTGACACAACTGCAGCATCTCTTGGGACAGATAAACTGGGCTCGAAAGTCTCTAGCAGTTCCAACATCTGAACTCTCACCATTGTTTTCTGCTCTTAAGGGACATACATCTCCTTCAGATGTTATTCCGTGCACCTCTGAGATGCGTCTTGCTTTACAAGGGGTAAACACAAAACTACATCAGATAGCTGTAGATCGTGTGCCAACGGCTAACTGCACTCTCTCATGTGCCATCTTCACTACACCAAGATTGCCTACAGCAGCTTTATACGTTCCGGATACTTCCTCAAAAGTGGCAATCGTGGAGTGGATTCATCTTTCACACACGCCTCAAAAGAATGTGTACCCCAGTATGGACGCTGTTGCTGATCTCCTTGTTAAGTGCAGAGGCCGTGCAATTCGCCTGAGTGGAAATGATCTGCTTTCCATCTACCTTCCTTTCTCTCAAGAACAAGTGCTAACTTTGATTCAGTTTTCAGATAGTTTCCAGATTGCTATTGCTGATTTTGTCGGTTCATTCCTGTATAATCCTCCTAAGGACAAAAGATTCACTTTGTTGCAACAAGTAAACTATCACCTTTCATCCATGTTGGTGCTTCAACCTATTCCCACTGCAAAAACTCTGTTCACAGATGGCTCCTCTTCCTATGGTGTCCTTGCATGGCAGGAGGATGGGCAATGGAAGACTGTGTTTACAGAGAAACAACTTTCAGCACAAAGATCGGAACTGGCAGCAGTGATTCTCGCTTTTCAGACTTTCACTACAGAAGCATTCAACCTTGTTGTAGATTCTCAGTATGTATATAGACTGTTATCATCGCTTCCAGTTGCTTATCTGTCTCCGTCCATGGACGAAAATCTCTTTAATTTGTTCGCGCAGCTTCAAGAACTATTACAGAGACGTTCATTTCCCTTTTTTGCTGCACACTTGCGCTCTCATTCTAACCTCCCAGGATTCCTGGTGGAAGGAAATGCAGTAGCAGACGCTGCCCTCAGGACTCTAGCTTTCTCCTTGTTCGACAATCCTGTGACAAGCCATGAAACTTTCCACCAATCAGCAAAGGTTCTACACAAGACCTTCAACATTCCAATGTCACAAGCAAGGGACATTATTTCATGCTGCCCTTCGTGCTCCAAGTCTCCTATCTGCTTGCCATTTGATGCTGTAAATCCTCGAGGCACGGAGGCGAATCAGCTGTGGCAGATGGATGTGACACATGTCCCAGCCCTTGCTCCAATGTCTAAGTTGCATGTCACAGTGGACACCTTTTCAGGTTTCATTTGGGCTACAGCACTGAAGGGAGAAACTACGAGGCACATCATACAGCACTGCATGAGAACCTTTTCAGTTATGGGAAAACCTCAAGCCATTAAAACAGATAATGGCCCGGCCTATGCTTCTCAGGCCTTTAATGACTTTTGTGTGCAATGGAATATTTCCCTATCCCACGGGATTCCGTTTAATTCGACAGGCCAAGCTCTCATTGAAAGGACACACCTCACTTTCAAAACTCTGCTCCATAAACAGACTGCAGGACGTCACCTTCCAGCCTCGGAGATCCCTTTGGCAGTTGCAAAGGTGCTGTTCACCTTAAATTTTCTTCTCTTTCCACATAACAAGCCTCATTCCCCAGTGGATCTCCACTTCAAGAAAGAGGAACAGCTTCCTCGACCTTTGGTCTCTTATCGCCTCTTGCCTGACATCGAATGGCGAGGACCAGTTCCACTCATCACTTGGGGTCGTGGGTATGCTGCAGTTGCCCTTGAAGAAAAGGCTGTTTGGGTGCCTGCCAGATGTGTGCGCCCTTGGAGAGCTAAGGAACCAAGTTAAGAATATCCACCTCGTTGTTTGACTGCACCAGTTTCCAGTGTCAAATGCAGCAATTCTTCAAAAGTGCTCAACAAATAGCACCAGTTGAGTTCTGGGCAGTTTGCCTTACCCTCCTACTGCCTAGGCCTTTTGTTTGCCTCTGGGCAGCCCTCTGATTCCTGGCTGCCTGGATTTGTTCCAGTTACTCTCTTACCTGCATTCACTAGCAGATCACCCTGATTTGCTTGCTTAACCTCCTTTCTTCTACAGGTATCGTTGTTTCTTCAGAACTCGATGTTTCAGAACTTTCCTGAGCTCCATGAACTTTTCCTGAGTTCCAGGACTATTTCTTCTACATGGTCGTGTGTAGTCGGAGAAGAAGACGACCGGCAACTCATTCATCGTCTTCATCCTCCTCTCCAACACCATTTTGCAGTTCTAAACCTGTCTTGTACTTTATATTGTACTTGTAAAAATTGCATATTTACCTTTGTATGCTTCTTGAAATATCCGCCTCGCATGTTACATGTGTTTTCCTTCTAGCTTGGTAATTAATAATATGGATGTTTATATATATGAAACTTTTCTGAAATGGTTTCCATTTAGAGTGTCACAATTTTGATGATATGGAAATGTTTACGTAAGGTCAAAACATTGTCTTTGTGCAGTTCTAGTCATAGACATATTCATGCATATATGTTTTATTTCAGTAATCTTAAATCTCCTCGTTGTGCTTACAAAAGTTGTAGTTCAAAATGTGGTAACACTTATATACCTTATTTGAAATGCTTTCCTTTGGTCAAAGAATTGGTCATTCTCGGATTTGTTCAAGGTATATATGTCAAGTCTGGTGACATCCTACCCTATTGGTACCCCTTTTTTTCTTTGAAAAATCCCCCTCTATATGCTACCTTTGGCAGTAAACCAGGTTCCCAGCTTTTCCCTTCACTCTGTTTCCTGTTGTTGATGGGAGACCCTTATGTAGCTGGTTTAAATCCCATCTCGTTTCGCTGGAAACCCTTGCGTAGATGGCTTAAATCCTTCCTCATGGTTGGGAAACCTTTACTTAGGTGGCTTAAATCCCAACTCACGGCTGGAAAGCCATTACATAGGTGGCTTAAATCCCCTCTCTGGAATCAGACCCTAGTTCCCCGTTACCTGTGGTCGCTGTGGTAAGTCCAGAATCTAAAGTTCCCTCGATTCTGTAGCCTCAGAGCCACAACCCTTTTCTGTTACCTTATCCATTTTCCTCAGTTTTCCAAATAAAAAATTAAAAAAAATGGGGGAGGGGTCTGGGTAGGCTATGTAGCCCCAGCTCTAGTTATACTTTAATTTTGGGTCCCGGATCGGGACCTCTCTTATGTTTGGGCAGTCGTTATCCGTTATTTTTAATTTTGGACCTGTATCAGGTCCTCTCTTGTGTTTGGGGAGTAATTTGTTGTTTTACGCTGCACGCGGAAGTATACATGCTTATGAGGTGATTTGTTGTGTTACACTACATATTGAAGTATTTATATATGCCTAAAAGGTTTACAGTGTATCGGATCGATCACTTTTTATGTTCGGCTAGTGGTTTGTTATTTTCATGACTTTATTGCTACATTATTGTACAAGTATTTCCTCCTATGAAAGGGGTGGATGTTGATGGTTTTGCTGGTGTTTATATCACAGTTTTGATGTAGACTTTGGTGTGGACACTGTCGACATTGTCGACGTTCGCCTTTTCATGTCGAGGTCTATATCAGAACAAATGGTAATGTTTGTGTCAGATAAATGCTTATGATATCTCTAACCTTCTTTTTTTTATATAACTAAATCAAAATTAATTTAATTTAAAACAAAAAAAGAAAGATGATATGTCGGAATACGTTTCACGGATCCGCCATGGATTCATATTTATTTGGTTATTTTATGAGTTTTTCGAGGTCTACTTTTGGTATTATTGCGCGCAAAAGCGAAAGTGAAAGCATGAATGAATAGTGTGGTTCACTTATGAGATTAATCCGCCTTTATTTTATAGTTCCGGTCATGTTCAATGTTGTTAATGAGCGTTAAACTTGCTTCCCGCCTTTTTGGAGGGCAGCAACAGTGATTTTATTGGTTGAGGCATTGATGATGATGTCACGTTTGTTCCCTAATAAAAGGCAGAGGCACCCCCGCTTAGGCACGTTTTAGTTTGGGTTAGGCGCGTTCGCGTTCGTTCAGTTTGGGTTAGGCACGTTCGTTCGTGCATTCTTTCATTTTGTTTAGTTGGGTTTTAGTTGAAAGTCAAGTTTAGTTTAAGGGATTAGGAGCGGGCTGGATGGGTTGGATGGGTTTTTCTTTAGTTAGAGTTAGGTCGCGGAAGATCATTCGGTTTTAGTTTTAGATAGGTTCTTTTAGGTTAGCCTAGGGTTAGGCCCGCGGAAGATATTTCGGTTTTAGTTTACTTAGTTAGCCTCGCGGAAGATTGGGCGCGCAGGGACTTTAAGCTTAGGAGAACTTAGCTTAGGGGACGAGCCTATGCGGGTTCTGCCGAAGCCACTAAAGATACAACCGGTGTCTGTCTTCCTTTGGGGTTAAAGGGGGGAGTAAAGTAAAATTTTTAATTTCTTTAAGCTGGTCCGTCTATTCAGAGTCAGGGTATATATTTTATTTCACGAGGCAACTTTTCATTAAAGAAGGCAATTAGGAACTCACACATTATCGGAGTCATCAATTGGCTTACTCAACATCCTTCAGACTGTGAGACTTGGCCGGCGACCGTGCTCAAAAGCACGCGGAACGCTGGCCGCTTTCCCCGCAACTGGTACCTCGTGCATAACCAGTCCAAGGCCGTGCACGAGGAGCTCCAGCACCCAAACCCCGACAGGTTTCGGTTTCCTACGCTTAGTTTTGCTTAATTTGCGAAAGAACGCACTTTCAACTCTAAAATTCCAAATTAGGTGAAATAAGCATGGTAGATGCTTAATGTTGTGCTTTTAGCGTGTTTGGGCCGAAAACACCTCATTGGGCTAGGTTTGGGTTTCCTACGCTTAGTTTTGCTTAGTCTTGCTTGGTTTAGCTTAATTTGCGAAACAACGCACTTTCAATTTAAAAACTCCAAACTAGGTGAAATAAGCATGATAAAAGCTTATTGGTGTGCTTCTTTTGTGTTTGGGCCCGAAAACACCTCATTGGGCTAGGTTTGGGTTTCCTACGCTTAGTTTTGCTTAGTATTGCTTGGTTTAGCTTGATTTGCGAAACAACGCACTTTCAACTTAAAAACTCCAAACTAGGTGAAATAAGCATGATAAAAGCTTATTGGTGTGCTTCTTTTGTGTTTGGGCCCGAAAACACCTCATTGGGCTAGGTTTGGGTTTCCTACGCTTAGTTTTGCTTAATTTGCGAAACAACGCACTTTCAACTTAAAAACTCCAAACTAGGTGAAATAAGCATGATATAAGCTTATTGGTGTGCTTCTTTTGTGTTTGGGCCCGAAAACACCTCATTGGGCTAGGTTTGGGTTTCCTACGCTTAGTTTTGCTTAATTTGCGAAAGAACGCACTTTCAACTCTAAAACTCCAAACTAGGTGAAATAAGCATGATAAAAGCTTATTGGTGTGCTTCTTTGTGTTTGGGCCCGAAAACACCTCATTGGGCTAGGTTTGGGTTTCCTACGCTTAGTTTTGCTTAGTTTTGCTTAATTTGCGAAAGAACGCACTTTCAACTCTAAAATTCCAAATTAGGTGAAATAAGCATGGTAGATGCTTAATGTTGTGCTTTTAGCGTGTTTGGGCCAGAAAACACCTCATTGGGCTAGGTTTGGGTTTCCTACGCTTAGTTTTGCTTAATCTTGCTTGGTTTAGCTTGATTTGCGAAACAACGCACTTTCAACTCTAAAACTCCAAACTAGGTGAAATAAGCATGATAAAAGCTTATTGGTGTGCTTCTTTGTGTTTGGGCCCGAAAACAGCTCATTGGGCTAGGTTTGGGTTTCTTATGCTTAGTCTTGCTTAATTTGCGAAACAAAGCACTTGCAACCCAAAAACTCCAAACTAGGTGAAATAAGCATGCTAGAAGCTTATTGGTGTGCTTCTTTGTGTTTGAGCCTGAAGACAGCTCATTGGGCTAGGTTTGGGTGTCCTACGCTTAGTTTTGCTCAGTTTTGCTTAATTTGCCACACAACGCACTTTCAACTCATAAACTCCAATATAGGTGAAAGAAGCATGGTAGAAGCTTATTGGTGTGCTTTTTGTACGTTTTGGCCTGAAAACAGCTGATTGAGATAGGTTTGGGTTTCCTACGCTTAGTTTTGCTTAGTTTTGCTTAATTTTGCTTAATTTACAAAACAACGTACTTTCAACTCAAAAACTCCAAACTAGGTGAAATACGCATGCTAGAAGCTTATTGTTGTGGTTTAGTGTGTTTGGGCCCGAAAACACCTCATTGGGCTAGGTTTGGGTTTCCTACGCTTAGTTTTGCTTAGTTTTGCTTAATTTGCGAAAGAACGCACTTTCAACTCTAAAATTCCAAATTAGGTGAAATAAGCATGGTAGATGCTTAATGTTGTGCTTTTAGTGCGTTTGAGCCTGAAGACAGCTCATTGGGCTAGGTTTGGGTGTCCTACGCTTAGTTTTGCTCAGTTTTGCTTAATTTGCCACACAACGCACTTTCAACTCAAAAACTCCAATATAGGTGAAAGAAGCAGGGTAGAAGCTTATTGGTGTGCTTTTTGTACGTTTCGGCCTGAAAACAGCTGATTGGGATAGCTTTGGGTTTCCTACGCTTAGTTTTGCTTAGTTTTGCTTAATTTTGCTTAATTTGCAAAACAACGCACTTTCAACCCAAAAACTCCAAACTAGGTGAAATAAGCATGCTAGAAGCTTATTGTTGTGGTTTAGTGTGTTTGGGTCCGAAAACACCTCATTGGGCTAGGTTTGGGTTTCCTACGCTTAGTTTTGCTTAGTTTTGCTTAATTTGCGAAAGAACGCACTTTCAACTCTAAAATTCCAAATTAGGTGAAATAAGCATGGTAGATGCTTAATGTTGTGCTTTTAGCGTGTTTGGGCCCGAAAACACCTCATTGGGCTAGGTTTGGGTTTCCTACGCTTAGTTTTGCTTAGTCTTGCTTGGTTTAGCTTGATTTGCGAAACAACGCACTGTCAACTTAAAAACTCCAAACTAGGTGAAATAAGCATGATAAAAGCTTATTGGTGTGCTTCTTTTGTGTTTGGGCCCGAAAACACCTCATTGGGCTAGGTTTGGGTTTCCTACGCTTAGTTTTGCTTAGTCTTGCTTGGTTTAGCTTGATTTGCGAAACAACGCACTTTCAACTTAAAAACTCCAAACTAGGTGAAATAAGCATGATAAAAGCTTATTGGTGTGCTTCTTTGTGTTTGGGCCCGAAAACACCTCATTGGGCTAGGTTTGGGTTTCCTACGCTTAGTTTTGCTTAGTTTTGCTTAATTTGCGAAACAACGCACTTTCAACTCTAAAACTCCAAACTAGGTGAAATAAGCATGATAGATGCTTAATGTTATGCTTTTAGCGTGTTTGGGCCAGAAAACACCTCATTGGGCTAGGTTTGGGTTTCCTACGCTTAGTTTTGCTTAATTTGCGAAAGAACGCACTTTCAACTCTAAAATTCCAAATTAGGTGAAATAAGCATGGTAGATGCTTAATGTTGTGCTTTTAGCGTGTTTGGGCCAGAAAACACCTCATTGGGCTAGGTTTGGGTGTCCTACGCTTAGTTTTGCTCAGTTTTGCTTAATTTGCCACACAACGCACTTTCAACTCAAAAACTCCAATATAGGTGAAAGAAGCATGGTAGAAGCTTATTGGTGTGCTTTTTGTACGTTTTGGCCTGAAAACAGCTGATTGGGATAGCTTTGGGTTTCCTACGCTTAGTTTTGCTTAGTTTTGCTTAATTTTGCTTAATTTGCAAAACAACGCACTTTCAACCGAAAAACTCCAAACTAGGTGAAATAAGCATGCTAGAAGCTTATTGTTGTGGTTTAGTGTGTTTGGGCCCGAAAACACCTCATTGGGCTAGGTTTCGGTTTCCTACGCTTAGTTTTGCTTAGTTTTGCTTAATTTGCGAAAGAACGCACTTTCAACTCTAAAATTCCAAATTAGGTGAAATAAGCATGGTAGATGCTTAATGTTGTGCTTTTAGCGTGTTTGGGCCGAAAACACCTCATTGGGCTAGGTTTGGGTTTCCTACGCTTAGTTTTGCTTAGTCTTGCTTGGTTTAGCTTAATTTGCGAAACAACGCACTTTCAATTTAAAAACTCCAAACTAGGTGAAATAAGCATGATAAAAGCTTATTGGTGTGCTTCTTTTGTGTTTGGGCCCGAAAACACCTCATTGGGCTAGGTTTGGGTTTCCTACGCTTAGTTTTGCTTAGTTTTGCTTGGTTTAGCTTGATTTGCGAAACAACGCACTTTCAACTTAAAAACTCCAAACTAGGTGAAATAAGCATGATAAAAGCTTATTGGTGTGCTTCTTTTGTGTTTGGGCCGAAAACACCTCATTGGGCTAGGTTTGGGTTTCCTACGCTTAGTTTTGCTTAGTATTGCTTGGTTTAGCTTGATTTGCGAAACAACGCACTTTCAACTTAAAAACTCCAAACTAGGTGAAATAAGCATGAAAAAAGCTTATTGGTGTGCTTCTTTTGTGTTTGGGCCCGAAAACACCTCATTGGGCTAGGTTTGGGTTTCCTACGCTTAGTTTTGCTTAATTTGCGAAAGAACGCACTTTCAACTCTAAAACTCCAAACTAGGTGAAATAAGCATGATAAAAGCTTATTGGTGTGCTTCTTTGTGTTTGGGCCCGAAAACAGCTCATTGGGTTTGGTTTGGGTTTCCTACGCTTAGTTTTGCTTAGTTTTGCTTAATTTGCGAAAGAACGCACTTTCAACTCTAAAATTCCAAATTAGGTGAAATAAGCATGGTAGAAGCTTATTGGTGTGCTTTTAGTGCGTTTGGGCCTGAAGACAGCTCATTGGGCTAGGTTTGGGTGTCCTACGCTTAGTTTTGCTCAGTTTTGCTTAATTTGCCACACAACGCACTTTCAACTCATAAACTCCAATATAGCTGAAAGAAGCATGGTAGAAGCTTATTGGTGTGCTTTTTGTACGTTTCGGCCTGAAAACAGCTGATTGGGATAGGTTTGGGTTTCCTACGCTTAGTTTTGCTTAGTTTTGCTTAATTTGCAAAACAACGCACTTTCAACCCAAAAACTCCAAACTAGGTGAAATAAGCATGCTAGAAGCTTGTTGTTGTGGTTTAGTGTGTTTGGGTCCGAAAACACCTCATTGGGCTAGGTTTGGGTTTCCTACGCTTAGTTTTGCTTAGTTTTGCTTAATTTGCGAAAGAATGCACTTTCAACTCTAAAATTCCAAATTAGGTGAAATAATCATGGTAGATGCTTAATGTTGTGCTTTTAGCGTGTTTGGGCCGAAAACACCTCATTGGGCTAGGTTTGGGTTTCCTACGCTTAGTTTTGCTTAGTCTTGCTTAGTTTTGCTTAATTTGCGAAAACGCACTTTCAACTTAAAAACTCCAAACTAGGTGAAATAAGCATGATATAAGCTTATTGGTGTGCTTCTTTTGTGTTTGGGCCCGAAAACACCTCATTGGGCTAGGTTTGGGTTTCCTACGCTTAGTTTTGCTTAATTTGCGAAAGAACGCACTTTCAACTCTAAAATTCCAAATTAGGTGAAATAAGCATGGTAGATGCTTAATGTTGTGCTTTTAGTGCGTTTGGGCCTGAAGACAGCTCATTGGGCTAGGTTTGGGTGTCCTACGCTTAGTTTTGCTCAGTTTTGCTTAATTTGCCACACAACGCACTTTCAACTCAAAAACTCCAATATAGGTGAAAGAAGCATTGTAGAAGCTTATTGGTGTGCTTTTTGTGCGTTTCGGCCTGAAAACAGCTGATTAGGCTAGGTTTCGGTTTCCTACGCTTAGTTTTGTTTAGTTTTGCTTAGTTTTGCCTAGTTTTGCTTAATTTGCAAAACAACGCACTTTCAACCCAAAAACTCCAAACTAGGTGAAATAAGCATGCTAGAATCTTATTGTTGTGGTTTAGTGTGTTTGGGTCCGAAAACACCTCATTGGGCTAGGTTTGGGTTTCCTACGCTTAGTTTTGCTTAGTTTTGCTTAATTTGCGAAAGAACGCACTTTCAACTCTAAAATTCCAAATTAGGTGAAATAAGCATGGTAGATGCTTAATGTTGTGCTTTTAGCGTGTTTGGGCCCGAAAACACCTCATTGAGCTAGGTTTGGGTTTCCTACGCTTAGTTTTGCTTAGTCTTGCTTGGTTTAGCTTGATTTGCGAAACAACGCACTGTCAACTTAAAAACTCCAAACTAGGAGAAATAAGCATGATAAAAGCTTATTGGTGTGCTTCTTTAGTGTTTGGGCCCGAAAACAGCTCATTGGGCTAGGTTTGGGTTTCCTACGCTTAGTTTTGCTTAGTCTGGCTTGGTTTAGCTTGATTTGCGAAACAACGCACTTTCAACTCAAAAACTCCAAACTAGGTGAAATAAGCATGATAGAAGCTTATTGGTGTGCTTTTAGTGCGTTTGGGCCTGAAAGCAGCTGGTTGGGCTAGGTTTGGGTGTCCTACGCTTAGTTTTGCTTAATTTGTGAAAAAACGCACTTGCAACTCAGAAACGCCAAACTAAAGGGAAATAAGCATGGTAGAAGCTTATTGGTGTGTTTTTAGTGCGTTTGGGCCTGAAGACAGCTCATTGGGCTAGGTTTGGGTGTCCTACGCTTAGTTTTGCTCAGTTTTGCTTAATTTGCCACACAACGCACTTTCAACTCAAAAACTCCAAACTAGGTGAAAGAAGCATGGTAAAAGCTTATTGGTGTGCTTCTTGTGTGTTTGGGCCCGAAAACAGCTCATTGGGCTAGGTTTGGGTTTCCTATGCTTAGTCTTGCTTAATTTGCGAAACAACGCACTTTCAACCCAAACAGTCCAAACTAGGTGAAATAAGCATGATAGAAGCTTATTGGTTTGCTTTTAGTGCGTTTGGGCCTGAAAACAGCTGGTTGGGCTAGGTTTGGGTGTCCTACGCTTAGTTTTGCTTAATTTGTGAAACAACGCACTTGCAACTCAGAAACGCCAAACTAAGTGAAAAAACATGGTAGAAGCTTATTGGTCTGCTTTTTGTGCGTTTGGGCCTGAAAACAACTGAATGGGCTGGGTTTGGGTTTCCTACGCTTAGTTTTGCTTAGTTTTGCTTAATTTGCGAAACAACGCACTTTCAACTCAAAATCTCCAAATTAGGTGAAATAAGCATGGTAGATGCTTATTGTTGTGCTTTTAGCGTGTTTGGGCCCGAAAACACCTCATTGGGCTAGGTTTGGGTTTCCTACGCTTAGTTTTGCTTAGTTTTGCTTAATTTGCGAAACAACGCACTTTCAACTCAAAAACTCCAAACTAGGTGAAATAAGCATGGTAGAAGCTTATTGTTGTGCTTTTAGTGTGTTTGGGCCCGAAAACACCTCATTGGGCTAGGTTTGGGTTTCCTACGCTTAGTTTTGCTAAGTTTTGCTTAATTTGCGAAAGAATGCACTTTCAACTCAAAAACTCCAAACTAGGTATAATAAGCATGATAAAAGGTTATTGGTGTGCTTCTTGTGTGTTTGGGCCCGAAAACAGCTCATTGGGCTAGGTTTGGGTTTCATACGCTTAGTTTTGCTTTATTTCTGAAACAACGCACTTTCAACTCAAAAACTCCAAACTACGTGAAATAAGCATGATAGAAGCTTATTGGTGTGCTTTTAATGCGTTTCGGCCTGAAAACAGCTGATTGGGCTAGGTTTGGGTTTCCTACGCGTAGTTTTGCTTAGTTTTGCTTAATTTACGAAACAACGCACTTTCAACTGAAAAACTCCAAACTAGGTGAAATAAGCATGATAGAAGCTTATTGCTGTGCTTCTTGTGTGTTTTGACCCGAAAATAACTCATTGGGCTAGTTTTGGGTTTCCTACGCTTAGTTTTGCTTAATCTGCGAAACAACGCACTTTCAACTCAAAAACTCCAAACTAGGTGAAATAAGCACGATAGAAGCTTATTGGTGTGCCTTTAATGCGTTTGGGCCTGAAAACAGCTGATTGGGCTAGGTTTGGGTTTCCTACGCTTAGTTTTGCTTAGTTTTGCTTAATTTGCGAAACAACGCACTTTCAACTCAAAAACTCCAAACTGGATGAAATAAGCATGATAGAAGCTTATTGTTGTGCTTCCTGTGTGTTTCGGCCCGAAAACAGCTCATTGGGCTAGGTTTGGGTTTCCTACGCTTAGTTTTGCTTAATTTTTGAAAGAACGCACTTTCAACTAAAAAACTCCAAACTAGCTGAAATAAGCATGATAGAAGCTTATTGGTGTGCTTCTTGTGTGTTTGGGCCCGAAAACAGCTCATTGGGCTAGGTTTGGGTTTCCTACGCTTTGTTTTGCTTAATTTGCGAAACAACGCACTTTCAACTCAAAAACTCCAAACTAGGTGAAATAAGCCTGATAAAAGCTTATTCGTGTGCTTTCAATGCGTTTGGGCCTGACAACAGCTGATTGGCCTAGGTTTGGGATTCCTACGCTTAGTTTTGGTTAAATTGCGAAACAACGCACTTTCAACTCAAAAACTCCAAACTAGGCTAAATAAGCATGGTAGAAGCTTATTGGTGTGCTTCTTGTGTGTTTGGGCCCTAAAACAGCTCATTGGGCTAGGTTTGGGTTTCCTACCCTTAGTTTTGCTCTTGTGGGGGTGCCAAAGTGTCCACACGCTTCCTGCACATAGTTTGGTGTTGTGGTGCTGCCAAATCGCAGTCACGCAAATCGGGTAGATGGAAATCTACGATGTCCAAACGTAGCCCAACGTTCTGCTTTCTGGTTATTTTCCACAGAAAGCTGAAGAGCCACCTTCGGACATGCTTCCTTCACTTAGTTTGGTCTTGTGGGGGTGCCATGGTGTGGGCACACTTCCTGCGCTTAGTTTGGTGTTGTGCTGCTGCCAAATCGCAGTCACGCAAATCGGGCAGATGGAATCCTAGGAAGTCGAAACGTAGCCCAACGTGCTGCTTTCTGGTTGCTTTGCACAGAAAGCAAAGGAGAGAGCTTCGATCATGCTTCCTTCACTTACTTGGGTCTTGTGGAGGTGCCAAAGTGTAGGCAGGCTACCTGCGCTTAGTTTGGTGTTGTGGTGGTGCCAAATCGCACTCACGCAAATCGGGCAGATGGCAACCTAGGAAGTCTAAA
Organism: Lacerta agilis; assembly: GCF_009819535.1. Lineage (NCBI taxonomy): Eukaryota > Metazoa > Chordata > Lepidosauria > Squamata > Lacertidae > Lacerta > Lacerta agilis. The sequence goes on from NW_022681499.1 coordinate 18,744, forward strand.
CGTAGGCCAACATGCTGCTTTCTGGTTGATTTGTGGAAAAAGCAGACGAGCCACCTTTGGACATGCTTCCTTCACTTAGTTTGGTCTTGTGGGGGTGCCATGGTGTACGCACACTTCCTGCGCTTAGTTTGGTGTTGTGCTGCTGCCAAATCGCAGTCACGCAAATCGGGTAGATGGAAACCTAGGTAGTCCAAACGTAGCCCAACGTGCTGCTTTCTGGTTACTTTGCACTGAAAGCAGAAGAGCCACCTTTGGACATGCTTCCTTCACTTAGTTTGGTCTTGTGGGGGTGCCAAAGCGTGGGTTACGCTTCCTGCGCTTAGTTTGGTGTTGTGGTGCTGCCAAATCGCAGTCACGCAAATCGGGCAGATGGAAACCTAGGAAGTCCAAACGTAGCCCAACGTGCTGCTTTCTGGTTACTTTGCTCAGAAAGCCGAAGAGCCACCTTTGGACATGCTTCCTTCACTTAGTATGTTCTTGTGGGGGTGCCATGGTGTGGGCACACTTCCTGCGCTTAGTTTGGTGTTGTGCTGCTGCCAAATCGCAGTCACGCAAATCGGGCAGATGGAATCCTAGGAAGTCGAAACGTAGCCCAACGTGCTGCTTTCTGGTTGCTTTGCACAGAAAGCAAAGGAGAGAGCTTCGATCATGCTTCCTTCACTTACTTGGGTCTTGTGGAAGTGCCAAAGTGTAGGCAGGCTACCTGCGCTTAGTTTGGTGTTGTGGTGGTGCCAAATCGCACTCACGCAAATCGGGCAGATGGCAACCTAGGAAGTCTAAACGTAGGCCAACATGCTGCTTTCTGGTTGATTTGTGGAAAAAGCAGACGAGCCACCTTTGGACATGCTTCCTTCACTTAGTTTGGTCTTGTGGGGGTGCCATGGGGTACGCACACTTCCTGCGCTTAGTTTGGTGTTGTGCTGCTGCCAAATCGCAGTCACGCAAATCGGGTAGATGGAAACCCAGGTAGTCCAAACGTAGCCCAACGTGCTGCTTTCTGGTTACTTTGCACTGAAAGCAGAAGAGCCACCTTTGGACATGCTTCCTTCACTTAGTTTGGTCTTGTGGGGGTGCCAAAGCGTGGGCACGCTTCCTGCGCTTAGTTTGGTGTTGTGGTGCTGCCAAATCGCAGTCACGCAAATCGGGCAGATGGAAACCTAGGAAGTCCAAACGTAGCCCAACGTGCTGCTTTCTCGTTACTTTGCTCAGAAAGCCGAAGAGCCACCTTTGGACATGCTTCCTTCACTTAGTATGTTCTTGTGGGGGTGCCATGGTGTACGCACACTTCCTGCGCTTAGTTTGGTGTTGTGCTGCTGCCAAATCGCAGTCACGCAAATCGGGTAGATGGAAACCTAGGTAGTCCAAACGTAGCCCAAAGTGCTGCTTTCTGGTTACTTTGCACAGAAAGCAGAAGAGCCAGCTTCGGACATGCTTCCTTCACTTAGTTTGGTCTTGTGGGGGTGCCATGGTGTGGGCACACTTCCTGCGCTTAGTTTGGTGTTGTGCTGCTGCCAAATCGCAGTCACGCAAATCGGGCAGATGGAATCCTAGGAAGTCGAAACGTAGCCCAACGTGCTGCTTTCTGGTTGCTTTGCACAGAAAGCAAAGGAGAGAGCTTCGATCATGCTTCCTTCACTTACTTGGGTCTTGTGGAGGTGCGAAAGTGTAGGCAGGCTACCTGCGCTTAGTTTGGTGTTGTGGTGGTGCCAAATCGCACTCTCGCAAATCTGGCAGATGGAAACCTAGGAAGTCTCAACGTAGGCCAACATGCTGCTTTCTGGTTGATTTGTGGAAAAAGCAGACGAGCCACCTTTGGACATGATTCCTTCACTTAGTTTGGTCTTGTGGGGGTGCCAAAGTGTGGGTACGCTTCCTGCGCTTAGTTTGGTGTTGTGGTGCTGCCAAATCGCAGTCATGCAAATCGGGCAGATGGAAACCTAGGAAGTCCAAACGTAGCCCAACGTGCTGCTTTCTGGTTACTTTGCTCAGAAAGCCGAAGAGCCCCCTTTGGACATGCTTCCTTCAATTAGTTTGGTCTTGTGGGGGTGCCATGGTGTAGGCACGCTTCCTGCGCTTAGTTTGGTGTTGTGCTGCTGCCAAATCGCAGTCACGCAAATCGGGTAGATGGAAACCTAGGTAGTCCAAACGTAGCCCAACGTGCTGCTTTCTGGTTACTTTGCACAGAAAGCAGAAGAGCCCCCTTTGGACATGCTTCCTTCAATTAGTTTGGTCTT
>NW_022681500.1:0-1623 GCF_009819535.1 Lacerta agilis
TATATATCTAATGATCATAATCTACCAATAAAACAGATAAAATAAATCAAGATTAGCAATAGCATCTAACTATGGAATTTGCAACCATGGGATAGATTGGATGGTTTTTAAAAGGGAAATAGACCATTTATGGCAATAGATGGAAAGGGCTGCTTTGAGACCCACATGTGGTGAGAAGTGGGTACACAAATTAAAATAAATTAAATAACAAGTGCCTACTAGCCACGATTTTTATTCTTTGCCTCCACAGATGGTGACCATGTGCCTCTGAGTCCTGGTTACTGGGGAACACAGGTGGGGAGAGGGCTGTCATTGCCACTCACATCCTGCTTGTGGTCTTCCCAGAGGCGTTCAGCTGGCCACTATGAGAAGAGGATGCTTGTTGTTGTTCCATGCCCACCTTCTCCCATGAAGTAGATAGGAGCAGTCTTCATGGAAATGAGCAGCCCCACTGCAAAGTCCTTCTGCTCACCAAGTCGAAGGCAACACAACTTGCAGCATCCCCTCTCTCTTTAAGGCCACGTGTGCACCATACATTTGATCAAAAGGTTGGTTGGTTGGTTGATTTGATTATTGCATTTGTATCCCATCTTTCCTCCAAGAAGCTCTTGGGGCTGTACATAGTTCTTCCTGGTACTCATTAATCCATACAACAACCCTGTAAGGAAGTTACAGGTGGGTAGCCGTTAGGCTGAGAGGGAGTGACTGGTCCAAGGTCACCCAGTTATAGATGAGTGGGGATTTGGAACCTGGTCCCCACATCTTAGGGCTGATCCACACTTCCTTTTCTCCTGCTGCTTCCCCCCCAGGGAAAACCACTCTTTAGCACTGAATCAGAGCAAACAGCAATCGGGTTTTCCTCCAGATTGATGTTTGCTCTGATTGAGAGCTAAACACTGGTTTTTCCCCTGGGAAATGAGTGGGGCAAGGGGAAGTTCTAGAAAGCATGGATCAAGCAGAAAACCACTTAGACCTGTGCTTTCTAGGCATAGGACAAGCTGAAGTGTGACAAGTCCTTAGTTGACACTATAACCACTACACCAAAGCACTATTATATGTGAATAGTCATTCTATTTTGCAGGCTCTGTGACATAAAGGATAAAGCATGCTCTTTGCTAAGGAAGTTAAATAGCAGTGATGGATCAATGGCAAGTGTTTGAAAAAACCACGGACTCTTCACTCTGAAAATACACTTGGCAGACAGCAACAAAGGAACTGGGTTGTTTCAGGGTACTACTGCACCCCCTTGGGCTGTGATCATATCTGTTCTCAGGAGCAGAGAGTGAGTCAGGCCAGCCAGCATTTGGGATGAGAGGCTGTGCTGCTTGTAGCGCAGGTGAAAGTGTTAATTTGTAATTGCAGGTCTGGGAATTAGTTTGCAGCCAGGCACTGCCAACTACCTTCTGGGACGGATAAACAGCTGGTGCCAGTTTTGACCTGATTATGACTCACTGCAAGCGAGAGACTCACTTGCTTGAGAGCTTGTGGGTGGAGGTGGCAAAGGCTCAACTGACTGAAGGGCCAGAACCCACATGCCTCCACTTTGTGCTAGGTTGATTTGCCGTACCGCATGCATGCACCCACCAAATAACAGCACTGCACCTGTCTCACATAACGACTGCG
>NW_022681500.1:11723-19037 GCF_009819535.1 Lacerta agilis
AGGGTTAGGGTTAGGGTTAGGTTAGGGTTAGGGTTAGGTTAGGGTTAGGGTTAGGGTTGAGGTTAGGGTTAGGGTTGAGGTTCGTGTTCGTGTTCGGCTTATGGGTAGGGGTAGGGTTAGGGTTAGGGTTGAGTTTAGGGTTAGGGTTAGCGTAGAGGTTGGTGTTAGTGTTAGGATTAGGGTGGGGGTCAGGGTAAGGGTTGAGGTTAGGGTTAGGGTTGAGGTTAGGGTTATGGTTATGTTTAGGGTTAGGGTTGAGGTTAGGGTTAGAGTTAGGGTTGGAGGTTGGTGGTTGGGTTATGGTTAGGGTTGAGGTTAGGGTTAGGGTTGGATTTAGGGTTAGGGTTACAGTTAGGGTTGAGGTTAGGGATAGGGATAGGGTTCAGGTTAGGGTTGAGATTTGGGGTAGGGTTAGGATTGGGGTTAGGGTTGAGGTTAGGGTTGGGTTTAGGGTTAGGGTTGAGGAGGCCCCAAATAAATCTGTACCGATGAAACAAAAAGCAAGCCTGCGCTCCTCTGAATTTGGGAGTTAGTTCCATTTATCAGCAGCTCTTACTCCTGAGTAGACGCCCCTAGCATTTTTCACTTCCAATGGTGTTGCATCTTGAAGTTGTCTGCTCAGAAGTAAGTCCCATTGCGCTCCATGGGACTTACTTCCGGGTAAGTTTGCAGCCAAATGGGTCTCTGTAGGGAAGGAGGGGTGAGGGATTTAATTGTTCCAAGAATTAAAGAAGATAACCATCTCAAAGGAATGGCCAGGCTGAGAAGAGGCATCAGATAAGGCCTTTTCTGGGTGATGCTTACACCTCTTCCGTGATTGATGTTTCTGGGGGTGGGCTAGACTCCAGGAGGGATTTTAAAATCTCCATGCTTGCTTTGCTTCTCAATCTTCTCTGGTTGGCCTCTGTTTTTTACTCCTACCAATCGAGAACCTGCAAAGGACTTTGCAAGGGCTCTTGTGTACCCCATAAAATAAGGAAATAAGGGCAGATTTTTCTTACAACAGCAGCATAACTGATTATGCAACCTGCAAAGGCCTAAAGGCGTGTGTTGTTACTATTGAATATAGAATAAATCTTCATTGTCATTGTCCCCTTGCGTGAAACAACGAAATTGCTCTATTAAGCGTGTAATAGGAGTGCACCCCACCTGTACCCCATCTGCACCCCACTATCACCCCAATGAACAGAGAGGGGACCCACGGAACCCAGGTCCAAGGCAAGGCCACCTGGAGGGAGAGAGAGCCATGTTGATCCATTTCTTTCCGGAAGCAGAAGGGCAGGTTGGGGGGGGGGGAACGGACAGCGACAATCCTGATGTTCAGATGCAAATCTGACCGCTCATTATCTGATCACATCTCCGCACCCCACCCATGCCTATCGCCTGCAGCTGGATTAGCCTCTCCACCCAGCCTCTTGACCATTTGCATAATCTAAACCCATCAGCCAGACCCGCGCCACCTGTTGGGTCTACTACCAAAGCAGCAAGAAATAAACATCGAGAAGTCAAGTATAAACAAGGACAACCACCTTTATTCATAACAAAAGCATGGACATTTGCAATTCAGGAAATTCCAATCGCCGGCTCCACCCTGCATACAGAGATATACAGGACTGTTATCTAGTCAAAGGATGGACAGGAAAAAGCACTCAACCACCATTGTCAAATCCAATCACACAGTAAAATATACTTACCTTATGTAAAATCCCCTTTTCCCGCTCTTTTCGTGTCATTGACTTGTATGGAAACAGAAATGTATATAAGTCTCCTTGTACCATAAGTCAGGGTTCTCTCTGTTTGTCTGGGGAACCTCTGTTGCAACAGATATTGGAATAAATGGGAAGGCTACGCTTTGCTTTTTTCAGCTACGGTTCGTCTCTGTCATTTCAGCGTAAGTGGGAGGCTCCGCAAATTACGGGGTCTTCCCCAGGGTAAAAATTCCGGAACTCCCCCTTGGGAAACGGGCCCTATTTTCTCCTTATTATAGTTTAATTGGCTTACAACAAGCGCCATAGTGGGATTTGATGGTGTGTTGTTGTTTTTCAGGGGGCATGCACTGGCCTTGAGTGAAAAACGCACTCACCCTTTTGCTTATATTGTTAGAATCATAGAACTGTGGAGTTGGAAGGGACACCCGAGGGTCCTCTAGCCAACCCCCGGCAATACAAGTATCTCAACACGTGCTCTCCCATCCAGTTTGAAACCATACTGGGCCCTGCTTAGTTATTTAACTTAGTAGTTGCCTAACATGGGGGTTGGGGTGGGAGTCTCTGGGCAATTTGCCATCAAGCAAAAATTTTGCTGGTCCTCTTCCTTATATTATCACCGTTCTTAATGCTATTTATTAGTTGCCTAACACAGGGGAGTCTCCAGAAGCGAAAGGTTCGTTGAGACCTCTTACTGTAATTATTGGTAACATTAATATTGTTATTGTTATTTCATTTGTTGGTTGCTTGGGGGAGCCTCTGTGTGACTCAAGCAGCATCTGCATTGGGGTATACTGCATTTGGGAGGGACTGTGTTGTTTGCTAGTGTTGTTTGTGTTGTTTGCTAGGGCTTTCAAAATGGTGTTGAACGGCCTTATTTACACATGGTTATGCATACCAGAAACAATATATGCAGTGTTATATTTGTTTTAAATGTCGCAATGGTTTTGCGGCTCCCAGTTTGTTTGTTTTTCTTCGAAAACGGGTCCAAGTGGCTCTTTTTGTCTTAAAGGTTGCAGACCCCTGTGCTAAGCACTTGGAAGAACTACAACTCCCACAAGCCATTGCGGTCAGTGGCAGGCCGACTCGGCGGCGCTCGGGCTAAACATGAGTAAGTACCGTAGAAGCCGGGTGGAGACTACAGTTCCCAGCAACCTCTGCAGGTTAGAGGAAGCCCAGCGGCCTTTCCGAGGCTTTCGAGCTTCTTCCTCAAGGCGCCGTCTGCTCCGGCGAGAGGGAAGCGGCCGGGCTTGGCCGGTGGGGGAGGCGGCGCTGCTGCTGCTGCTGCTGCTGAGGTGCGCGGCTGCTGCTCCCTCGGCCTGCGGGCGGGCGGGGGGTGGGCAGGGGAGAGCAGCTGCCTCCGCCGCGGCCCCGTGAAACGGGGGGGGGGGGGGGCGCGGGACCCCAGCCTTTCGGAGGCTGGCATTGCAGGATCAGAGAGAGCGCCGCCCCCGTTTCGTCACGGGCCTAGTCCTCAGTGAGGTGCTTGCGCCATGGGCCTGGGTCCCACTTCTTCGCGTGGTGTGTTGTTTGTCGCTTTTCACGTGACCGAGCATTCCCACAGAGAGGAAACGCTCCCGCCGTGCGTTGGAAAAACTAGCATGTGAGGGAGAAGAGTCCCGGCCGGATCCTTCTCACCCTCCGCCTCCCGGCCCCTTTACAATGTGACTTGTTTGCTCCTACAGGCAGCGGGGAATCGGGGCCCTCGCGTCTCCTCTTGCATTGCCCGGGGCGCCTCGATTTCGGATTAAGGGCCGTTTCACCGTGTGAACGCGCAGGGCGGAATGGTAATAGCCCCAGCAGAGCAGGACCGCGAGGGGGTTCAGAGGCAGGTTTATTCTCCAGTGTTTTTGTGTGTGATACTTGCGCTTGGGCCAAATCTGACTTGCTTTCCCCTCCATACCGCATAGGGCAGCTGGCGCGGGGGAATGAGCAGGGCTGGGCGTTAGGTGGGTCCAGATGTGGGGCGTGGAGTGTTTTCACAGGCAGGTGCTGCCCTGGCTTCTACTTTTCTTCTACCTAGTTGCCCTTGGGCTATGCTGCCCCCCCCCACTCTACCCCCTGTTTCTGTTTCCTGATGGAAATTTTCTTCTTTAAAACCTGTCTTTTCCCACTTTGAGCTGCTCAGAGTTGCTTCACAGTGTGGGCATAAAGGACTTTCCAGGTACTTGATAACACTGTCCTAAGTGACATATTTATAGTTACAGGTAGGTACTCTTGTTGGTCTGCCATAGTCGAAACAAAATTTTAAAAATCCTTCCAGTCGGTAGCACCTTAGAGACCAACTAAGCTTGTTATTGGTCTCTAAGGTGCTACTGGAAGGATTTTTTAAAAAAAAATTCGACTAAGTGGCATATACGTTTCCGAGCACAATTCAAAGTGTTGGTGTTGACCTTTAAAGCCCTAAACGACCTCGGTCCAGTATACCTGAAGGAGCGTCTCCACCCCCATCGTTCTGCCCGGACACTGAGTTCCAGTGCTGAGGGCCTTCTGGTGGTTCCCTCACTACGAGAAGCCAAGTTACAGGGAACCAGGCAGAAGGCCTTCTCGGTAGTGGCACCCGCTCTGTGGAACACCCTCCCACCAGATGTCAAAGAGAAAACCAACTACTAGACTTTTAAGAGACATCTGAAAGCAGCCCTGTTTAGGGAAGCGTTTAATGTTTAATAGATAATTGTATTTTAACATTCTGTTGGAAGCCACCCAGAGTGGCTGGGGAAACCCAGCCAGATGGGCGGGGTATAAATAATAAATTATTATTATTAGTAATGTCCTGCCAATATATATGCTGGAGGAGCCATGGCCAGTCCTGAGGGGGGAATGAAAAAGATGCAGTAACAGCTTTTTGTAAACAAATTAGTTAATCTCACCCTTCCATTTCTGTTGTAACTATTTAAAGCAATGCTTATCATTGTAATAATCACTTTTTGAGGTCTGCCTGAAAAGTATATGAAATAAGTAAATAAATATAATAGATGGATCAGGATAAATCTGCACTTTAAGTAGAAATAGGTTGGTTAGTGGAGCAGTAAACTTCCTCTTGCCGTATGTCAAGATATTACAGATGATCAATTTACCAGGTACTTAACATGTATGCCTTGATAAGTTACTGCTTAGTAAAACAACAACAACCAAAAGCCATTTGTATTCACCAATACATTTATTTCGACATGGGTTGGGGCTCTATACAGGGCCCATCATATGTAACAAGAGATATGTTGTATAAACTGGACTAACCACTTTCCTTGACCAGTCATTCTGTCCACTGTTTCTTGATTTTCATTGCATACTTATATCTTTGAAACCTATGCATAGTTTTAATTGACCCCCCCCCCCGTGTTGTGAATGGAGTCATGTCAGAATTATAGGAGTCTGAAGACTTCCAGCCATGTAAAGGCAATAATTTCCTCCAGTCATTAGCAGGCCTCAACAAAGACATTCATTCAGTGCTATCGTTGGCTATTTTCAAAGGACAAATATTATCTAAGCATCTTTCTCATGGTTTTTATTGTACTTTAAAATATGGGTTTTTTTTAGATAACACCAGTGTAACATAATTGATGAAAATACAAGGTTATGTAGTAAAATATTTTATCTTCTTCTTTAAAGGTCTGTGTTATAATTTCACAATGTTTGGAAATTTATTTGATGAAGACTTCTCCTTTTTGTCAAACACTCAATGTGGGAAGCAAAAGTCAAAACACAAAGATGCTGAGCTGCTTGTTCCTAGAGAAAGCACCAATTTAAGTGGAATAAAAAATCAGGGTGGAACCTGTTACCTTAATTCACTTCTTCAGACTCTACTATTCACACCAGAATTTAGAGGTACTGTACAGTATTTTAACATTTTAAAATATGGTAGCTTTTTCTTAGTACCGGATTTTGTGTTATTTCACACAAAGTAGTTTAGCTTACTTTTCTTACTATATAACCTAGGAATGAATGAATAAAAAACTTTTTCAAAACATTTTATTTCTAAATGTTGTATTGGAATATAGACCAGAGTATCTAAAATCACCACAATGAAAGATACAAAAGTTGAAAGCAACAAAAAAGAGTTGTGTGGCATAATGAAAGTTAACAAATGTATACTCTGAAAAAGTATATTTGGGTAAGACTGTTCATATTTTTCCAGCATCAAATATTAGGCTAGATGGCTAACTGTTGATGCAGAGCTGTAGCAGAGACTTATTTTATTCAGAATTGATCTGAGGTGTTGCCTGTTAATATAAGTTAGTCATCACCACAGTGCCTGATCCTGAATCTGAATAATATTTCTGTTTCATGTCTGTGTGCCTCAGACTTACCTTTACCTAATAATGATCTAATAAGATCATCTCATCTCTCTGGATGAATGGGCAGGGCTCACTTCCCACTGTATTAAAATGGTCCTTTTTGTCTGCTTTCTTTGAACAGACATTAAACTCTGCAATCTCACTATTTTTTTGACAAGCCAAGTTGTGCAAGGACCAACATTGACAACTTCCTCAGAAAAAATAAACCTTTTGTCCCATGAGAGCCAGTGTGGTGTAGTGGTTAAGAGCAGTGGACTCCTAATCTGGGGAACCGGGTTCGCGTTTCCGCTCCTCCACATGCAGCTGCTGGGTGACCTTGGGCTAGTCACACTTCTTTGAAGTCTCTCAGCCCCACTCACCTCACAGAGTGTTTGTTGTGGGGGCGGGGACAGAAAGGAGAATGTTAGCCGCTTTGAGACTCCTTCAGGTAGTGAAAAGCGGGATATCAAATCCAAACTCCTCCTCCTCCTCCATGGGGAATGGACAAAAGCAAAATGGTCATGCTAGCTGGTCCCAATGTTAATTGTGAAACAAACCCATTTGGAGGGCAAAGGAGCAAAATGAAGTCTGATTTAGAAATTTAACATTTCTATTTGCACACTTCTTTATAATTGTGTTGTTGGTAGGAGATTTGTTGTCATATTGGTATTTTTCATTTTTGTTGTAGAAGCACTGTTTTCTATAGGCCCTGAAGAACTTGGTTCTTTGGAAGACAACAGTAAGCCTGAATCAAAGGTATTCAATTCTATACTTCAGTCAGCTCAAAAGTTTATGATGTTCACTATGTTAGCTTGGGCCACTCATTGACAGCCTAAACTACCTCACAGGATCATCATGAGGATAAAATGGGGAGAAGTATGTATGCCACCTTGATCTCTTTGGAGGAAAGGTGGGGTATAAATGCAATAAATAAGTAAAATATTTATGAAGATGATGGATAATGTATTTATAATGCAAAGCTGGGGATGCACACATTACTTCATGTGCACGTATAATCTACAAAGCAGGGATTTTCCTAAATAAGTTCTGGTGCAGTGCTTTCAGAATACACACAGGTCCTGTTGTGCAAACACTCATTACACAAACCTTTAAGTTATTTGCACATGAAGAATTTCTACCCTAACATCACTGCATGAACATCTACTTTAGTATCTGAACGTAATTAAACAGTGAGCAGTTTGTTCAGTGTCTGAAAAACATTCCCTGACCAAGCGCATTCTCTGTAGTTGAGTGACTAATCACTATAAATAATATCAAATCTGTCTTAGCCCTGTGAACTTAAAGCTGTGAGGCATATTACCATGCACAGGGGA
>NW_022681501.1:0-7832 GCF_009819535.1 Lacerta agilis
TTACAATGTTTGAGGTGCTGCATAATAAGTAGAATACGGTAGTTTATTTCTGCATTATTAGAGGGATTCTTGGAGGAATGGTGGGCTAGGCAATAAATATATTTATTACTATTATTATTAAGTAATTTGTATACCGCCTGATAACCGCAGGTCTCGGGCAGTTCACAAGATAAAATCACAATATAAAACCACAAAATGCAGAATAAAAACAAAAACGAGAACAATCCAATAGCGCCCCACTCCCCAACACATTTTAGAAGGGCATTGGTTGTCAAATCAGCCAAAGGCCTAGTTGAAATGAAATAATTACATAATTACGGATATGTAATAAACAACTTTAATATGTGAGTAATCCTCAGAGGAAATACGGAATACACAATAAATTACGATATTGCGATTTTTACAGCAATTCTTGAAGCAAATGTGAGTTATGTAATAAGTAACCATAATATTATTTCAGTCATCCTTGGAAGAGGAGATATCTATATCAAGTGATCCTCAGAGGAAATACGGGATACTGAGCAGATAATAATATTATCATTATTATCAGAACAATTATTGGGGCAGATGTGAGTTATTCAATGAAACGACTGTAATCTTATTTCAGTCATCCTTGGAAGAAAGAGGAGACGTGTAATATTGTTATTATCATGGTTATTTTGTTGGTTTTATATTTTGATTTTATTTTGTGAACCGCCCTGATAACCTGTAGGTATAGGGCAGTATATAAATTCAATAATAATAATAACAAGAACAAGAACAAGAACAACAATAATATTATTATTATGTCATTATGCAGCCTGTTTTCATTTCCTGTAAGCAAGATCAGTGGGTGGGGGTCCCCGTTCTGGGTGGGGAGGGAGCTGAAAACAGGGCGTTTCCTGCCCCCCATGAAAGTTTGAATGCAGTCACTTTGCATTCAGGTCAGAGTTCACCCCCTGGGGAGCCATTGCTGCCAGTCAGAGCAGGCAGTATTGTGCTAGGTGGGCAAGCTGCACTGGATTCCGCATAAGACAGCTTCTTTTACCCCTCTGTGTGTGTCGTTGGGGTTGCAGAAGGAAGCAGACCCCGCAGGATCGCAGCCAGCAGGCAGCCTGTTCCCGATTGTCAGGGACAGAACATGCCGCCGTGGGCAATTTAGCTTTCTCGGACCGCCTCCTCTGACGCAGGAAAACGTGGCTCTTTCTCCTTTGCCTGCTCACAAATGCACGATTTTTTTCTCCCTTGCTGGGAAGAAGGGGAAAGTGTGAGTTGGTTGTACAAGAATAACTGATGCGTTTTCGGACTACAACTCCCATCGACCAGTAGTCCAACAGCATCTGAAGGAGGGGTGCTGCGTTGACACCCACTGCAGTCAGGGCTTGAGATAGCCGTAGCTGAAAAAGCCAGATCAGCCCTTTTCCCTACCAGACTCTTCCCAAATTGCTCACCTTTTTTCTGGGTGTGTGTGTGTGGTCAATCCTGCATGCCACAAACAGGCAGGCGGGGGGGGGCACAAGTTGTCAGCCATCCTGGGGTGGGTGGGGGCCATCTCCTCTCCATTTCTACGAAGGAAATAAGGAGTTTTCTGTTGGCAAAAGCAAGCTGCCCGTCTCTTGCCTTGATCTCACTTAATCCTGTTTCCTTGTTAACCTTTTTTGGGGTTTAGCTTCTTTGCCATAATTACAAATTCCTGGAGGTTTGGGTGAACCGGGAAGCGCGATCCTTCCCAATGCAGCTTGGGGACCCCCCCACCCCACCTTCCTGATGCATGAAAATACCACCTAACTAGGATCTTGGTGGTTTTTTTTTTTTAATTTAATCCTTCCCGGCCTGAGTGTGCAAATGCGTCTCCCCCTCCCATAAATCCTGCTTGACGCCTCCTGTAGGAACGGCTTGGCGGCCCCCAGATTTGCATGTGCGATGTGGCTGGCCATTTAATTAGCTAAAGGTTATGCAGGAGGAAAAGTAGGCCCATGGAACAAAGCGTGCAGGTTTTAAGGGCCGGTTATAGGGCTGCGGCCCTCCCCACCCCCAGACTCCCAGGGAATATGGCCAGAAGCAGCGTTTTGTGGACACCGTCCTCAAAGAGAGATTGGGCTTGTTTATTTCTCTCAGTGTTTTTAATCCAACGGGTTAGGAAGGGATCTGGGCAGCGGGCGATGATATGGGGTGGCTCGATTGGAAAAGATGGCGACGGATTCGTGGAAAGCGAATCCTTGTCTCCATTCCGGATTCTCGCCTTGGGGCGATTGCATCCCCACCGACGTTTGCAACTCTAATACATGCGTTTATTTAAAAAGGTAGAGGTGCTTTATTTTTAATGGTGCACGGCAAAAACACAGCAACGAACAAGGGGATGTGAAAGGGGTAGTCTGGAACTGAACAGGTTTCCGTGCCAAAGGCTTTGCGTCTTGTTTTCCTTCGCTGTAGACATTTCCCCCCAGCGGAAGGTAGTTCTCTGGATGTTCGCTTTGGACTAATAACCACATATTAATTATTTTTCCCCCTCCGCAAGCCTTTTTGGCAGCTCGCATTTCCAGAGAGCATGCCTCTGGCTGGTGAGCTGCATTGCGGGAGGGGGAGGAGGAAGGGGGATGTGGAAGAGAAAACTGGGTTTGTTTTCTTCCCAGTCTGTGGCACCATTAATGACGCTGGTCCTTTTTTTGCATAGTTAAGATAGGGGCAAAGACAGGGCTGTGAGTCTTGTTATCGTTACTATTTAATTTGTGCCCATTTTACGCTCACGACAGCCCTTTGAGGGAGGCTCCTTTGAAGAGACAGATCTCTAATGATGATGATGATGATGATGATGATGATGATAATTATCAACATGCCACCCATCTGACTGGGTGCCCCAGCTTCTCCAGGCAGCTCACAACAGAATATTAAAACACGTTAAAACATTAAACCTTAAAGACTTTCCTAAACAGGGCTGCCTTCAGATGTCTTCTAAAAGTCGGGTAGTTGTTTATTTCTTTGACATCTGGTGGGAGGGCGTTCCACAAGGCAGGCGTCAACCACCAAGAAGGCCCTCTGCCTGGTTTCCCTGCAAACCTCACTTCTCACGGGGAGGGAACTGCCAGAAGGACCCTCAGATCTGGACCTCAGTGTCCAGGCTGAATGATGGGGGTGGAGACGGTCCTTCAGGTCTACTGGGCCGTTTTGGACTTTCAAGGTCAGAACAACCCTTTGAATTGTGCTCAGAAACGGACTGGGAGCCAATGGAGGTCTTTCGGACTGGTGTTATATGGTCTCCATTCCCAGTCCCCAGTCTGGCTGCTGCATTCTGGATTAGTTTCCAGGTCACCCTCAAAGGGAGCCCCATGGAGAGCGCATGGCAGTCGTCAAGGGGAGGAAAACCCAGAGCATGCACCACTCTGACCAATCTGGGGCAGGGAGGGTTCTTCATCACCTGTGTCCCACGAATGGAGCTTGGGAGGACAGCTGCTCCTGCGACACAGAACTGGACCTGTGCCTCCATGGACAGCTGTGAGTCCAAAATGACCCCAAGGCTGCCACCTGGTCCATTCAGGGACACAGTTGCCCCCATCAGGTCCAGGGAGTCCCCCCACACTCCCGCCCCCGGTCACCCAGGAAAACCGTCCTTCTGTCTGGTCAGGATTCAACCTCCATTCCTCCAGCTGCCTCCAGACACTCACACCTAGTGGCCTTCATGGCTGACTGGGGAATTGAACCCAGGTCTCTCCCAGGTCCCAGTCTGGGTGGCGAAGTGGTTAGCGTGTCAGTGGTACCGAAAACCTTGGGAGGGGGGGAGGATAGAGGAGCTCCTCCCAGCCGTTTTAAGTCCTGGAGATTTGCAAGATGTTCCCCATCTCTCTCGTCCAAGGAATGGACTTTCCTTCAGCAAGTATCTACAACCTTCTTGGACTACCGTATTTTTCGCTCCATAGGACGCTCCGGACCATAGGGCGCACCTCATTTTTAGAGGAGGAAACAAGAAAAAAAAATTTTTCTGGTTTTCCTCCTCTAAAAGCCCTGTGTTGTTTTGTATTTTGTTTTGTTTTTGAGGATCAGCTAAAAGTTTTGCAGCTTTTTTTGCAAAGGGAAAAGCCCTGGGGTTTGGGGTTTTTTTTTTTGGAGGATCAGCTAAAGGTTTTGCTGCTGTTTTTGCAAAGGCAAAAGGCCTTTTTTGAGAATCAGCTAAAGTTTTGCAGCTTTTTTGCAAAGGGAAAAGCCCTAGGGGGGTTTTTTTGTTTTTGTTTTTGTTTTGAGGATCAGCTAAAGGTTTTGCAGCTTTTTTTGCAAAGGGGGAAAAGCAAAGCTCCTTTTGCAAAGGGGGAAAAGCAAAGAGGAAAAGCCCCATTTTTATGGGGTTTAACTCACATTTCTGAAAAATCTTAAGGAAAGGGAGCCATTTCTACTGTTTTCAGACAGATAATCTAATCAGCCAGTCACATGTCCTGGGGAAACAACAACCTCCTCTGCAGCACTTTCAACAAAGGAGGGCGGGGCTGAAAGGGAGCCGGGGACTCTTATCTCTCTCCCGATCTCCTGCTGATCAGCTGCTGAGCGGGGTCCTTTCAACACTCCCTTTTCTCTTTGTAAAATAAAAAGCACAATTTGCTTTTGGCCCCTGGGCAATTCAGCTCCAGGACCACCATTCGCTCCATAAGACGCACAGGTATTTCCCATTACTTTTTAGGAGGAAAAAAGTGCGTCTTATGGAGCAAAAAATACGGTAATTTTGAACCAAAATATGAATTTGTCCTCCCATTTCCATACCTTGTGCCCCATATTTGCATGGCGACAGTGCTCCTGTTGCAACCCGTCGCAGATCGGGCTGCAACCCCCCTAGTGAGTCCTGACCCACCAGTCCAATACCAGTGCACTACAGCATGTAGTTGGGGCATATGGGGTGTTAGGGCCTTCTTGGTGGTGGCGCCCGCCCTGTGGAACGCCCTCCCATCAGATGTCAAAGAATAAACAACTATTGGACTTTTAGAAGACACCTAAAGGCAGCTTTGTATAGGGAAGCTTTTAATATTTGATGAATCATTGTATTTTAATATTCTGCTGCAACATTCTGGCTGCAACAGTGTCTTATTTTGGCCTGTTTTATTTAGATATTTTTATTACAGTGGTCCCTTGGTTCTCAGACTTAATCCGTTCCGGAAGTCTGTTCCAAAACCAAAGCATTCCAAAACCAAGACGCGCTTTCCCATAGAAAGTCATGCAAAACTGATTAATCCATTCCAGACTTTCAAAAACAACCCCTAAAACAGCCATTTAACATGAATTGAAAGCAATAATCAGTGTACTGTGCTATAAAATAAATAAGGCAGTATTGTAGATGATAAAAATTAAAATTGTTATTTTTCCTTACCCGCACTGATGACGGTCACTGTTTGGATGGGGGGCTTTTATCCATTTCTGCAGTCGCACAGTCAATCAATAAATAGCTGAACTGGGTTCCACACAGTCACAGAAACAAATTAACCGGAAAAGCCTCAAAAACAAAAACGCAAAATGAATAGCGAAAACAAAAGCGCCAAACTTAATCTATTCCGGAAGTCTGTTTGAGGCATGGCTTCTGATTGGTGCAGGCGCCCCGAAAACAATAGCCGACAGCTGCATTGGGTGATTGGCTTCCGAAAAACGTTCATAAATCGGAACTCTCACTTCTGGGTTTTCGGTGTTGGGGAACCAAGGTACCACTGTATTCAGAAAAGTGGTGGCGTTCTTTCAGGTATGCTGGAGGTTGGGTACCCAGCTCTTACTTCTGGGCTTTCGGCATTTGGGAACCAAGGTCCCACTGTCTTGGGGTCCAGGTCAGGGATGAAGGTGGAGGGTTTCTCTCCTGGGAGTGGGGAGCTATTCCTTTGCTCAGGGAGCCTGGAAATCTGACTTCCTTTTTTTAATGCTTTATTGTTCACTATCACATCTTTTACTGCATCATCTTATTATCATCAAATCAAAAACCATAGAACACACAAAGAATATAACAGCTTTCAAACAATTGGTTTCTTCATGAACATTAGACTTCCCGTCCCTTCCATATCTTTTCCTTATTAATAAACTCGATACTTAAACAGTCTGACTATTAACGGAATATTACTATTTCTATCTATTTCCCCCCCTGAACATATATTGTCAACAGGAATTACTAAAGGCCACTAACGTGTTTAAATGGCAGCAAGTATCCGTTTTCCCCTGTCTATAAGACGCCCCCATATATAAGATGCCCCCTGTTTTTGGAGAGTCAGATTTAAGAAAATGGGGAGAGATGGCCCCATGTATAAGATGCCCCCTAATTTTTGACATTATTTTTTCGGGGGGAAACCTAGTCTTATACACAGGAAAATGCGGTATTTTTAAAATACCCTTTGAAAGGTTTCCAATTTGAAACGAGCTCTTGCTTTGGTTTCTCTTTAATCCTTTCTGGCTTCCACGGGTGTCTCCTGGGGTCCTAGCGAGGGGCCCCCCGCCGCTGACCCCCTCGCCTCCCCTTCTTCCCTCCCCAGATGGCCTCCGCCACCGACGCCCGCTACGGCCAGAAAGATCCTCCGACCAGAACTTTGACTACATGTTTAAGATCCTCATCATCGGCAACAGCAGCGTCGGCAAGACATCCTTCCTCTTCCGCTACGCCGACGACTCCTTCACGCCCGCCTTCGTCAGCACGGTCGGCATCGACTTCAAAGTCAAGACCATCTACCGCAACGACAAGCGGATCAAGCTGCAGATCTGGGTATGGAAAGGGCCCGCCTCGCAGGGTCGCTCGCAAAGGCTCCGTTATTCGTTTTATTGCCATTCACTTAAAGTGGTGCCTCTGGTTGCAAATGGGATCCATTCCAGAGGCCCGTTCGCAATGAGAAAAGCCCGCAACCTGAAGCGCCGTATCTGCGCAGGTGCAAGGCACGTTTTGGTGCCTGTGCGCATGTGCGAAACGTGATTTAGTGCTACTGCGCATGCGCGAGTGGCGAAACCCGGAAGTAACCCTTTCTGGTACTTCCGGGTTGCCGCGGGACGCATCCTGAAAAAATGTAACATGAAGCAAATGTAACATGAGGTATGACTGTAATTCGGTTTACTGTATTTTTCCGTGTACTAAACAATTCAAAGGAAAAGAAGGAGTGATCTTTCAATGTGACCGAAAGAGCCCCATTTCTCTGCCAAGAAGAGCTCCTTCTGGCTGATGTTGGGACAGAATTGGGGCCTGATCCTGCCGGGCCCCTCCTTAACAGCCTCTCTTGGCCTTTCCCCAGGACACGGCTGGGCAGGAGCGATACCGGACCATCACCACCGCCTACTACCGGGGAGCCATGGGCTTCATCCTGATGTACGATATCACCAACGAGGAGTCCTTCAACGCCGTCCAGGACTGGTGAGTCCCGGGGGAGACCCTGGGGGTGGGTGGGGAGTCACCAGCCTCCGGACTATTATTCATATTTTTGATTTTATAAATTTTCCATTATAATCCAATGCCCCACTGTAACAATACCAAGATATACCGTATTTTTCCATGTATATGCAATAACGTTATTATTCTAGTTAAATAAATTGTTTAAATTGTTATTAAGGAAATTATTATTTCCTCCTTCCAACCAAATACAGCAGAAAAGTTGTCCAAATATAAACTGTTGACTTATTAAAACCTCACCTTAATTTCATAATTATCTGTCAATGTATTTCTAGTAATTTTTGATATAACTGTAAAGAACGACTCCGAAAATTTATTATTCCAAAAAGGAAGCCTTCCTCTGGTTGTAAATATTAAGATTATACCAGCAAGAATGAGTCTTTCTGTAAAAAAGTGTTTTGAATCAAGTCTTACTGACTAATGATTTAAATCGTGATTTAAATCAAGTCCACCCTGAATGGGGCAATAC
>NW_022681502.1:0-70928 GCF_009819535.1 Lacerta agilis
TTTACTATAAAAAGGGAGCCCAAGTCAACCTCCACACTGTGATAGTATATTCCTGGACAGTAAAGATACACTGTCTCCTATCCCCATAACCCTCAGTTTTTCACAGGTATCTGTCTGCAAAGGTCATTGATCAGGGTGAGCAAGACTGACTCAGTTGTTTGGCCAGGACTGAACCCAGATGGGAATGGATTTAAATCATCTGTGTTTTCTGAGAATTCCTGTAGCTGCCCCACTGCTATCGCCTCTTATGACTAGGTGGACAATGACTTTTGAACACACTGAAAACTCCCAAGCCCAAAACGTGCGAAGGGGGCCAACTCGCTTCCACTCCCACGGCTGCTGGTGACAGTCATTTGCAGCCCCATAGCAACAGCCCGTGGGGGGGGCACCTCAATATTGGGGGGGGGGACTGAGCATCCTGTCTAGAAATATTGAGGGGGGGGGTTAAAGCCCTGAGTGGCCATGAGGTCTGCTTGTTGTGCCCTGCCTTGTACCTGCAGTCAGTGATTCCAGCCAACTGAGGCAACAAGTCCTCAGCAGAGAATCAGCTCTGCTGGGATCATTAGAATTCTGCAACTAGCAGGGCATGAAGAATTTATTGGTTTTGTGCCACAGGCTGTATTCAGATATGGTGATGATTGCTTTGGTTTTCCTGATTTCCAATGACACTACCATCTTTTTTTACAAAGGAAATGGGGTTGCTGCAGTTGGACAGGTGCCTTACTTGGACATATGGCACAAATGGTTGGAGCCCCATGGTCTAAAGTTTAAGACATGCCTGCAAGGAGGTGTGGGCCAGCTCAGACACAGCACTCTGCATTTTCACTTCTGATTTGACGCTGTGACAATTATGCATTTGTTCACAATTTTGGCAAAGTGGATGGTATGTTGCATTGAATTTCTTATTTTTTTGTATTTTTGTTTAATCAAACTGCAGAATCTGAACTACACACGGGCTGATACCCCGGTATGCTCCATTGATTTTTTCTTCAAAAATCCATGGGCCGTGTGTGACACAATATCTTGATGTGACCAAGATGTGTCTTTCCACATCTCTTATGTCCCGCTCGGGTACCTACGCCCTGTGCCAAATGAATTGTTTGGTGGCATAAGCTGCATTAAGATGCAGTGAAAAAACTAAGGATTTTACTCTAGTTGAGTTGCCAATCATTCTGGTTCCTTCCTCTTGGTTAGAAGTTGTATATTTCTTTGGAAACCTGTTACGATGCCCTGCAGTATGCAAATGGATAATGTCAAATCTTTCCCCTTCCCTCTCCATCTTCGCCTCTCCTGCCAGGAAGTCGGGTTTTTTTGTTTTTGTTTTTTTTGCACAGACCCCCATAAATGGGAACTTTATTAAACTAGCAAGATAAACTCAGAAATGTATAAATGGTCCATTGAATACATTCAGTTCATTTTTACAGATACGTCTTATATAGAAATTTACTTAGTGTCTAGACATTTAACATTTAAAATATTTTCTATTTTCAAGCTTACTACCATCAAAAGGTAATTCAAAAAATTACCCCAACACCTGCTTTTGCTGATGAGCACACAAAAAGATACAGTTGCGCCAAATGAACCGATGACTGCATTTAAACCAAGAAGCTTATAAAACCAACAAGGATTCCTTCAAAGCACCTTTACTATAAAAAGGGAGCCCAAGTCAACCTCCACACTGTGATAGTATATTCCTGGACAGTAAAGATACACTGTCTCCTATCCCCATAACCCTCAGTTTTTCACAGGTATCTGTCTGCAAAGGTCATTGATCAGGGTGAGCAAGACTGACTCAGTTGTTTGGCCAGGACTGAACCCAGATGGGAATGGATTTAAATCATCTGTGTTTTCTGAGAATTCCTGTAGCTGCCCCACTGCTATCGCCTCCTATGACTAGGTGGACAATGACTTTTGAACACACTGAAAACTCCCAAGCCCAAAACGTGCAAAGGGGGCCAACTCGCTTCCACTCCCACGGCTGCTGGTGACAGTCATTTGCAGCCCCATAGCAACAGCCCGTGGGGGGGGGGTGTTTATATATCAGCCTTTTTAATTTAAAAAAAAAAAAACCACAGCGGTTTACAACAGTTGTAATTGGGTTTTCCTCCCCTCCTCTAGAGCTTTTTGTTCAGAATATATTCCTTTTATACCATTTAAAAAACCTTTTCCCATTTCCATATTGTCCAAATTTTCATTCATAAAATTCTAAGAAATATTGTCAAAGGCTTTCTCAGCATCTACAAACATCAAAATTGCTTTACAATTTATTTTTGTTTGTAATCTTTCCATTATGTTCACCACATTTCTTACATTTTCTTTCATATGTGGAGATGCTCCTTCAGGTATAAAAAGCGGGGGGGGGGGGTGTCATTGCCGCAGCCATTTGTGGGTTCCCTCCTCCCAGTTGCAGCCCAGTCTCCTATCGGCTTTTGACTGTTCACTGGAATGTGACTGTACGTGTGCGTTTGTCTTTTCTCTGGTTGCCACTTCTAGGCGAAAGCTGCCCCAAAACATCAAAAGCCACCCCCGAGGTGAGTCATGCGGGTTCATTGAATGCATTTGTATTTTCTAGTTACAGGTAGGTAGCCCTGTTGGTCTGTTGTAGTCGAAACTAAATAAAAAATAAAAAAATTCCTTCCAGTAGCACCTTAGAGACCAACTAAGTTTGTTCTTGGTATGAGCTTTCGTGTGCATGCACACTTCTTCAGTTACACTGAAACAGAAGTCCAGTGAGGGGCTACAAGTTCTTGTTGAGCTGTTGTCGAACAGATCCTCTTAAGCCTGCTGTTAGGGAGGCGTTTTGGTTGCAGCAAACTTTCCCAGACGGATGAGCCGGTCTTGGCCACGAGAGCCCACTTGTCTTGTTTGGAATGCATTTGTTGTTTTTGTGCTTTTAGTTGTCTTTAATTATCTTATGGGTAAATTGCTTTGAGACTCTGGTTTAGAAGGCAATTCGTAGCTTAATGATCATCATCACCAGCATCTGGGACTAGATCTTTCGCAAAGAGAGGAGCCTGTTTGCTTCTCTGTTCCAATTTCATGCTCTCTTCCTCTTCTTCCAGTACTTCTGCACAAGAACGGGCCTCATCGGCCGCCGTTTGTAGAGAGGCCTCCCTGCGCTGCCAGAAGGTCTTTGAGGGGGTCGAGGGGATGAAGCAGCTCCCCTCCAGGCAAAGCCAACAAGGGGCCAGCAGCTGAAGCCGCCCTCTCTGGCAAGCTGCTGGAATTTTTGTATTATATTGAATTTTTGTATTATATTGAATTTTTGTATTAAAAATACTTCATCACTTTCACTGCAAAGTCTGGCTGCTACAGTGTCTTCTTTTGGCCTGATTTATTAATTAATTTATTATTATTATGCTGGGGGAGACTCTTGAGAGTCCTATGGACTGCAAGAAGATCAAACCTCTCCATTCTGAAGGAAATCAGCCCTGAGTGCTCACTGGAAGGACAGATCCTGAAGCTGAGGCTCCAGGAGAAGACTCCCTGGGAAAGACCCTGATGTTGGGAAAGATGGGGGGCACAAGGAGAAGGGGGCGACAGAGGACGAGATGGTGGGACAGTGTTCTCGAAGCTACTAACATGAGGGAGGCAGTGGAAGACAGGAGGGCCTGGCGTGCTCTGGTCCAGGGGGTCACAAAGAGTCAGACACGACTAAACAGCTGAACAACAACAAAACAACAAACCGCTTTGAGATTTTTCTTTAAAAATATAAAGCGGTGTAGAAATTTAAAAGAAAAGAAAAGATACTTAGTGATGGGTAAGTTTGTTTGTTTTCTAATGTATTTTTACATATACAATTTTGCAACAAATTATGTAATCCTTTCGCGACATTCTCTTAATCTCTTGACTTCCCCTCATCCCTTACCTAGATCCTTATGACCATTTTTCCAAGTTTACATATCAATACAGGTGCCCCCCCCCCACTATGCCGATTGGGGAGGGCAAGGGCCCCTACAGGAGCAAGAGGAACTCTGCATGTGCTTGCTGCCGTTCTGGAGAGGGGAGGCACTTTGCCCCCCTCCTGCCACAGTCTTTGGAAAAGCCGCTCCTGACATGCTCAGAGGCACCTTTCCTCTTCCCGTGTCACGCTTTTTCTCTTTTGCCTCCTTTCTGCCTCCTTAGGGGCAAGAATCGTGCCCTCACGATACCTTGACTATCAAAAAGGATCTGGAAAGGTGAGATTTGGATGTGAAATTCCTCTTTTTGGCGTTTCCGCTTTAGGTTTGTGTGTTACTTGCTCTTGGTAAAATAAAATAATAGCTAATAAATGGGTTGTGGCTCCCCGTTTGTGGATTGCTCTTCTCCCAGGAGGTTTGCCTGGTGCCTTTATTATAGATTTTTGGACTCGTGGTGAAAATGTTTCTCTTCAGCCAGGCCTTGGGCTGATTAATATTCTACAGGCTTTTAAATGTGTCCGTGAGAAGGGGGCCATCATTGTTTTGCTGTTTTGTTTTAATTGTTTACTTGTTTTTTATCCTGCGTTTTGCTCTGTGAGCCACCCTGAGGTCTTATGACCAAGGGCAGTTTGGTCATAACTGCCATACAAATTTCATCAAATCCTTTTGCCATTTTCTAAAACAATCTAACTTATCTATGATCGGTATCACTTGAAATAAAAACAACATCCTTGGTAGCACGTTCATCTTTATAGCTGCTATCCTGCCCATCAAGGACAGTTTTAGCCTGGTCCATATTTCTAAGTCTCTTTTGATCTCATTCCATACTTTTTCATAATTGTCCTTGAACAGGTTTATATTTTGGGGGGTCAGATTGACCCCTAGATACTTCACCTTCTTAACAAAACTCAATCCAGTAAGTTCTTGTAAACTTTGCACCTGCAATGGCGTCATGTTTTTTGTCAATACCTTCGTTTTGGCTTTATTCAGTTTAAATCCTGCTACTCTTCCAAAGATGTCAATTGTCTCTAATACCACGGGAACACTGCTTTCTGGTTCCTGTAGAGATAACATCAAGTCATCCGCAAACGCTTTCAACTTGTACTCCTTCTCCCCCACCCTGATTCCTTTTATTGCCTTGTCAGTCCTAATCATATTTAGGAGAACCTCCAGGACCGTAATAAAAAGTAAAGGGGAGACAGGGCACCCTTGTCTCGTTCCTTTTTCTATTCTTATCTCTTCTGTTATCACACTGTTTATTATAATTTTAGCTTTTTGTTCTGTATAGACCGCATTAATACCATTTAAGAATCTTTTACCGACCCCCATTTTTTCTAAGTTTTTTTTCATGAAACTCCATGAAACGTTGTCAAAGGCCTTCTCTGCGTCTATAAACATCAATGCTGCATCTGTGTTTATCTTTTTTTCTAATCTCTCCAGTATATCCACGATATTCCTTGTATTGCTGCTTATGTATCTTCCAGGTAAAAAACCTGCTTGATCCTTGTGGATATAGTCTTTCAAAACTCTTTTCAATCTTGAGGCCATGACTTTCGCAAATATTTTGTAATCCACATTTAGTAACGAAATAGGTCGGTAATTTTTCATGAGTGATTCATCCGAGTCCGGTTTCAAAATCAGTGTGATAAACGCCTCCTTCCATGTGTCAGGTGCCCTGTCTCCTTCTAGCAATCCATTACAAATCTCCTTAAGCGGCTGAATCAGCCAATCTTTCAACACTTTATAAACAGGCTATAAGCCTAGGCATCACATTAACAAAACAATTGTTTTCCCCCCTCCCACCCCTCCCCCAGGTCAGAAGACTTAACACAGCAGATTTTCTCATAACTCTGCATGCATAGGCTGGTAGATGCCAGTCAATCAGGGTGTTCATTTGAGTACTCTATAAAAGGATGCCATATTTTAGCAAAATTGTCAGTATTAGTTGCATCATTCAGGGCATGTACTTGGTTCCTTAGAGAGAAACCAATTGTCCACACTTCCTGTTTCCATTGTGTGATAGGTAAGATAATCAAGTCATATCCAATTTTTTAGTATGGGAAGTCATGATGCCACAAGAAAAGTGTCAAGTTCCATGTGCAATAATTTGAGTATCTTTTAAAACTGTTAATAAATGTAGGCAAGGATTGCTTTGTAAATCCTGATTTGTTATTTTGCTTATTTCTGTAAATATCCTTTTTTGTTGTACAAGTCTTAATTTGAGCTCCTATACTTTTTACCCAGTTTGTCATGGCAGCTTTGGTTCGTTCGTTTCCCATTCAAGCAAACTTTTATACGTCTTATTAATCAGTTTCTCATTCTCTAATAGGCCCCTTTCAAAATCTGAATTTTGCTTTGCAAATCCCTTCAGCTTGCCTTTTTTGAACATTTCATTTAACTAGTGGTACTGTAACAAGTTTCCTTATCCATTCTTGAATGTCTTTTGGAAGAGCATACATGAAAGAATGGTGCACACGTGTACGCACATGCACACAAAAATGGCAGTGTAGTCCATATTTATTTAGCACCATGTTAATCAGTTCCCTCTTCCTGTTTCCAACCAGAACTTGAGGCATCTGGGGTTGACTTCTCTCCTGTTTGGAAGGTTAATCTTTGAAACCCTCAGAGATAGAACACTTAAAGCAAAAGAATAAGAGAGGATGGTTTCACTCATGCCCTACGGGTCACAAGAATGTGGCCTCCAAACTACATCTCTTCCTTAAACTGGCAGGATGGCTATTATTTGGAAGAAGGGGGTAATTCATCTCCGTTCTGAGTTCTTACCTCTGCTTTGCTTTGTTGATGGTCTGAACTAATTAGTGCCGAAAGCAGTCCTTGTTACCACATATGAGACTCTGGATAAGTGACAGGTCTTTGTGCAGATGTGAATCCTTTCTTTTTTGTAACTCACTGTTTTGTCTTGTCTGCATTCGGCATCCCACAGAACAAGCGTCTAACAAACCTCACCCATGCTGTGCAAAACCTATCGGAAACTGTCCCTATCTTCAAACATACAAAGACATATTATCCTGATTTCTCCCTCTTTTCCTTCCATAGACTTCTGATCAGGCATTCCTGAGCTAGCTTGTCTGCTACCTATTTCCTTCACTGAAACAATACCTGAATTATATTATTGAAATCATGAGCGGGTCATTCCCCCCTTTTGTTTTCTTTTCAAAAGAACAACAACAAGGTAGAGGAGAAATGGAGATCAAAGCAACAGATCTGGAAAGGTGCTTTGAAAGTCGGAAAACAAACTATTCTAGGGGAAAGGGTGGACAATAGAAGGAAATATACAGATTGACAGGGACTGGCCTCAGGCCTGCTGACTCCTGCTCACAGGGCTGAGAATTGGGAAAGGTGGTAATTCTATCATCTTGTTTCATTGATTTCCATAGGATTTAAATATGACTAAAGGTGTGTTTTAAAACGATTAATTCTGCAGTGCTAGAGCTAACCATGACAGTCCCAAGTCATGTCCTCAATGCAAGTAAATAGCACAAGGCCCAGTTTATTAGGATCAGTATGCTCCTACATATAGTTTCTTGGTCCAAAGCCGCATTGAATGCAATGAATTTTATTTCTGGCTGCATAAGTACAACTTGCAAAACACACTGAGCTTTAACAAAACCTTCAGCCAGTGCAAATGCAGCTTTAGTTTTAATTAGAAATGCAAACAACATTGCACAGGAGTGCTAACATTCAAATTAATAATGTGCAGTAGGAACCCCATCAAAGTAATGAAATGTGTGACCTTCCTTGGTTACTTCCCTTGTTCTCTTGACCCTCCTCCATTCTAAAGTTACGAAGAAACTTGAATGAGGCAATATTGAGGCTTTCACTTCGCAAAGGAAAGAGGGTATAAATTAACCGGACACCCCTGCAGATAATATCAACACTCTTGTTCTGCAAAACATCCAAGAATTAGATGCTTCTCTACATTCTACTTTCAGCACACCACAGGACTGAAGTTTAACCAGTTCCATGTGTTTGTGATTTGCTCAGGTTAGCTTATGTAACAACACCCAGAACTTAATTGTGTGCTTTTAAGTGGCACATGTCAAGTCTCCACCTCTCCTCAATTGCTGCTCAAAATAATGCATATATTTTTTAAAGCGCCTGATAGAGCCATTTCCTCTTCTCTCACTTTTGTTTATATATATATATATATATATATATATATATATATATACACACGTAAGAGAATTAAATGACATGGGTTAGGATATAAGGGGATTAGTTGAAGTTCTAACGAGGTCCTTGTGGATGGCATAATGACCCGCAGAGAATCTTGTGGTAGATAATGAGGTATGAAAAACAATAAATCAGATTTTCTGCTACATTGTTAAGCATCAGGTCACCACTAGATCTTGACCATTGCCTGCAATGATCGGTGCTTAGAAAGCCTATGATTCAGTTCCAGGAGATATTGGTGACAGGCGCTGTAAGGCAAATACTGCTTCAGCCTACCAAGAAATTCCTCTTGAAAGAAATTTGTCTCTCACCTGAGGGATAATTACCTCCTGTACCTAGAAATGCTTCATTTCAAATTACTGTGGACTTGACTGTTCACATAATTTCACTCTGTGCTTATGTGCGCATTCCACATGTACGAATCCAGGGATTCAAAGGTGAAAAGTGGGCGAATAGGTAGGCAGTGGCGGTGGTGGTGGGAGAATGGTGGGACCAGAATGCACAAACTTTTCAAGGCTAACTACTGAAGCTGTATAGCCAGAGCAAGCAGCTACTCACAGGCAGGAGACGGGATGGCGGGCACAATTCAAGAGGCAGCTGCCATTCTTTAAACAGCTTTTTTCCAGATTGGAGTCAAAATTCCTTGGATGTGACCCAGGCATGTCCATCCATGTCCATCACATGTCTTACTTGGCTACTTACATCCCACACCTCCTGTGGCTGCACAAGACGGCCACTTGCAGCCCCGTAAAAACAACCCAGCGGCGGCGGATGGCGGCCCCTTTAGTATCGGAGGGACTGATCCCCCTGCCTAGAAATATTGAGGGAGCTGAAGCCCCATATACCCGTTACTCCTGCTTTCTTGTATCTTTTGGTTCAGAAAGGGGTCCTAGGTGTCAAAGTTGCTTCTCTCATAGGAGATAATTGGTGAAGATTCCACCTGTTCTGGTTCTCTCATGTCCCGCTCGGCTACCTATGGTGTGTGGCTTCCGCAACTGTTGGTGACTGTCATTTGCAGCTCCATAACTACAACCTGGCAATGGGGGATGGTGGCTCCCTTAATATTGAGGGGACTGAGCACCCTTCCTAGAAATATTGAAGGGGCTAAAGTCCTGGGTGGCCATGAGGGCCTGCCTTGTATCTGCAGTCAGTGATTCCTGCAAACTAAGGCAACGTCCGCAGCAGAGAATCGGCTCTCTCCAGATGGGAATGGATTTAAATCATCTGTGTTTTCTGAGAATTCCTGTAGCTGCCCCACTGCTATCGCCTCTTATGACTAGGTGGACAATGACTTTTGAACACACTGAAAACTCCCAAGCCCAAAACGTGCGAAGGGGGCCAACTCGCTTCCACTCCCACGGCTGCTGGTGACAGTCATTTGCAGCCCCATAGCAACAGCCCGTGGGGGGGGCACCTCAATATTGGGGGGGGGGACTGAGCATCCTGTCTAGAAATATTGAGGGGGGGGGGTTAAAGCCCTGAGTGGCCATGAGGTCTGCTTGTTGTGCCCTGCCTTGTACCTGCAGTCAGTGATTCCAGCCAACTGAGGCAACAAGTCCTCAGCAGAGAATCAGCTCTGCTGGGATCATTAGAATTCTGCAACTAGCAGGGCATGAAGAATTTATTGGTTTTGTGCCACAGGCTGTATTCAGATATGGTGATGATTGCTTTGGTTTTCCTGATTTCCAATGACACTACCATCTTTTTTTACAAAGGAAATGGGGTTGCTGCAGTTGGACAGGTGCCTTACTTGGACATATGGCACAAATGGTTGGAGCCCCATGGTCTAAAGTTTAAGACATGCCTGCAAGGAGGTGTGGGCCAGCTCAGACACAGCACTCTGCATTTTCACTTCCGATTTGACGCTGTGACAATGATGCATTTGTTCACAATTTTGGCAAAGTGGATGGTATGTTGCATTGAATTTCTTATTTTTTTGTATTTTTGTTTAATCAAACTGCAGAATCTGAACTACACACGGGCTGATACCCCGGTATGCTCCATTGATTTTTTCTTCAAAAATCCATGGGCCGTGTGTGACACAATATCTTGATGTGACCAAGATGTGTCTTTCCACATCTCTTATGTCCCGCTCGGGTACCTACGCCCTGTGCCAAATGAATTGTTTGGTGGCATAAGCTGCATTAAGATGCAGTGAAAAAACTAAGGATTTTACTCTAGTTGAGTTGCCAATCATTCTGGTTCCTTCCTCTTGGTTAGAAGTTGTATATTTCTTTGGAAACCTGTTACGATGCCCTGCAGTATGCAAATGGATAATGTCAAATCTTTCCCCTTCCCTCTCCATCTTCGCCTCTCCTGCCAGGAAGTCGGGTTTTTTTGTTTTTGTTTTTTTTGCACAGACCCCCATAAATGGGAACTTTATTAAACTAGCAAGATAAACTCAGAAATGTATAAATGGTCCATTGAATACATTCAGTTCATTTTTACAGATACGTCTTATATAGAAATTTACTTAGTGTCTAGACATTTAACATTTAAAATATTTTCTATTTTCAAGCTTACTACCATCAAAAGGTAATTCAAAAAATTACCCCAACACCTGCTTTTGCTGATGAGCACACAAAAAGATACAGTTGCGCCAAATGAACCGATGACTGCATTTAAACCAAGAAGCTTATAAAACCAACAAGGATTCCTTCAAAGCACCTTTACTATAAAAAGGGAGCCCAAGTCAACCTCCACACTGTGATAGTATATTCCTGGACAGTAAAGATACACTGTCTCCTATCCCCATAACCCTCAGTTTTTCACAGGTATCTGTCTGCAAAGGTCATTGATCAGGGTGAGCAAGACTGACTCAGTTGTTTGGCCAGGACTGAACCCAGATGGGAATGGATTTAAATCATCTGTGTTTTCTGAGAATTCCTGTAGCTGCCCCACTGCTATCGCCTCCTATGACTAGGTGGACAATGACTTTTGAACACACTGAAAACTCCCAAGCCCAAAACGTGCAAAGGGGGCCAACTCGCTTCCACTCCCACGGCTGCTGGTGACAGTCATTTGCAGCCCCATAGCAACAGCCCGTGGGGGGGGGGGTGTTTATATATCAGCCTTTTTAATTTAAAAAAAAAAAACCACAGCGGTTTACAACAGTTGTAATTGGGTTTTCCTCCCCTCCTCTAGAGCTTTTTGTTCAGAATATATTCCTTTTATACCATTTAAAAAACCTTTTCCCATTTCCATATTGTCCAAATTTTCATTCATAAAATTCTAAGAAATATTGTCAAAGGCTTTCTCAGCATCTACAAACATCAAAATTGCTTTACAATTTATTTTTGTTTGTAATCTTTCCATTATGTTCACCACATTTCTTACATTTTCTTTCATATGTGGAGATGCTCCTTCAGGTATAAAAAGCGGGGGGGGGGGGGTGTCATTGCCGCAGCCATTTGTGGGTTCCCTCCTCCCAGTTGCAGCCCAGTCTCCTATCGGCTTTTGACTGTTCACTGGAATGTGACTGTACGTGTGCGTTTGTCTTTTCTCTGGTTGCCACTTCTAGGCGAAAGCTGCCCCAAAACATCAAAAGCCACCCCCGAGGTGAGTCATGCGGGTTCATTGAATGCATTTGTATTTTCTAGTTACAGGTAGGTAGCCCTGTTGGTCTGTTGTAGTCGAAACTAAATAAAAAATAAAAAAATTCCTTCCAGTAGCACCTTAGAGACCAACTAAGTTTGTTCTTGGTATGAGCTTTCGTGTGCATGCACACTTCTTCAGTTACACTGAAACAGAAGTCCAGTGAGGGGCTACAAGTTCTTGTTGAGCTGTTGTCGAACAGATCCTCTTAAGCCTGCTGTTAGGGAGGCGTTTTGGTTGCAGCAAACTTTCCCAGACGGATGAGCCGGTCTTGGCCACGAGAGCCCACTTGTCTTGTTTGGAATGCATTTGTTGTTTTTGTGCTTTTAGTTGTCTTTAATTATCTTATGGGTAAATTGCTTTGAGACTCTGGTTTAGAAGGCAATTCGTAGCTTAATGATCATCATCACCAGCATCTGGGACTAGATCTTTCGCAAAGAGAGGAGCCTGTTTGCTTCTCTGTTCCAATTTCATGCTCTCTTCCTCTTCTTCCAGTACTTCTGCACAAGAACGGGCCTCATCGGCCGCCGTTTGTAGAGAGGCCTCCCTGCGCTGCCAGAAGGTCTTTGAGGGGGTCGAGGGGATGAAGCAGCTCCCCTCCAGGCAAAGCCAACAAGGGGCCAGCAGCTGAAGCCGCCCTCTCTGGCAAGCTGCTGGAATTTTTGTATTATATTGAATTTTTGTATTATATTGAATTTTTGTATTAAAAATACTTCATCACTTTCACTGCAAAGTCTGGCTGCTACAGTGTCTTCTTTTGGCCTGATTTATTAATTAATTTATTATTATTATTATTATTATTATTATTATTATTATTATTATTATGCTGGGGGAGACTCTTGAGAGTCCTATGGACTGCAAGAAGATCAAACCTCTCCATTCTGAAGGAAATCAGCCCTGAGTGCTCACTGGAAGGACAGATCCTGAAGCTGAGGCTCCAGGAGAAGACTCCCTGGGAAAGACCCTGATGTTGGGAAAGATGGGGGGCACAAGGAGAAGGGGGCGACAGAGGACGAGATGGTGGGACAGTGTTCTCGAAGCTACTAACATGAGGGAGGCAGTGGAAGACAGGAGGGCCTGGCGTGCTCTGGTCCAGGGGGTCACAAAGAGTCAGACACGACTAAACAGCTGAACAACAACAAAACAACAAACCGCTTTGAGATTTTTCTTTAAAAATATAAAGCGGTGTAGAAATTTAAAAGAAAAGAAAAGATACTTAGTGATGGGTAAGTTTGTTTGTTTTCTAATGTATTTTTACATATACAATTTTGCAACAAATTATGTAATCCTTTCGCGACATTCTCTTAATCTCTTGACTTCCCCTCATCCCTTACCTAGATCCTTATGACCATTTTTCCAAGTTTACATATCAATACAGGTGCCCCCCCCCCACTATGCCGATTGGGGAGGGCAAGGGCCCCTACAGGAGCAAGAGGAACTCTGCATGTGCTTGCTGCCGTTCTGGAGAGGGGAGGCACTTTGCCCCCCTCCTGCCACAGTCTTTGGAAAAGCCGCTCCTGACATGCTCAGAGGCACCTTTCCTCTTCCCGTGTCACGCTTTTTCTCTTTTGCCTCCTTTCTGCCTCCTTAGGGGGAAGAATCGTGCCCTCACGATACCTTGACTATCAAAAAGGATCTGGAAAGGTGAGATTTGGATGTGAAATTCCTCTTTTTGGCGTTTCCGCTTTAGGTTTGTGTGTTACTTGCTCTTGGTAAAATAAAATAATAGCTAATAAATGGGTTGTGGCTCCCCGTTTGTGGATTGCTCTTCTCCCAGGAGGTTTGCCTGGTGCCTTTATTATAGATTTTTGGACTCGTGGTGAAAATGTTTCTCTTCAGCCAGGCCTTGGGCTGATTAATATTCTACAGGCTTTTAAATGTGTCCGTGAGAAGGGGGCCATCATTGTTTTGCTGTTTTGTTTTAATTGTTTACTTGTTTTTTATCCTGCGTTTTGCTCTGTGAGCCACCCTGAGGTCTTATGACCAAGGGCAGTTTGGTCATAACTGCCATACAAATTTCATCAAATCCTTTTGCCATTTTCTAAAACAATCTAACTTATCTATGATCGGTATCACTTGAAATAAAAACAACATCCTTGGTAGCACGTTCATCTTTATAGCTGCTATCCTGCCCATCAAGGACAGTTTTAGCCTGGTCCATATTTCTAAGTCTCTTTTGATCTCATTCCATACTTTTTCATAATTGTCCTTGAACAGGTTTATATTTTGGGGGGTCAGATTGACCCCTAGATACTTCACCTTCTTAACAAAACTCAATCCAGTAAGTTCTTGTAAACTTTGCACCTGCAATGGCGTCATGTTTTTTGTCAATACCTTCGTTTTGGCTTTATTCAGTTTAAATCCTGCTACTCTTCCAAAGATGTCAATTGTCTCTAATACCACGGGAACACTGCTTTCTGGTTCCTGTAGAGATAACATCAAGTCATCCGCAAACGCTTTCAACTTGTACTCCTTCTCCCCCACCCTGATTCCTTTTATTGCCTTGTCAGTCCTAATCATATTTAGGAGAACCTCCAGGACCGTAATAAAAAGTAAAGGGGAGACAGGGCACCCTTGTCTCGTTCCTTTTTCTATTCTTATCTCTTCTGTTATCACACTGTTTATTATAATTTTAGCTTTTTGTTCTGTATAGACCGCATTAATACCATTTAAGAATCTTTTACCGACCCCCATTTTTTCTAAGTTTTTTTTCATGAAACTCCATGAAACGTTGTCAAAGGCCTTCTCTGCGTCTATAAACATCAATGCTGCATCTGTGTTTATCTTTTTTTCTAATCTCTCCAGTATATCCACGATATTCCTTGTATTGCTGCTTATGTATCTTCCAGGTAAAAAACCTGCTTGATCCTTGTGGATATAGTCTTTCAAAACTCTTTTCAATCTTGAGGCCATGACTTTCGCAAATATTTTGTAATCCACATTTAGTAACGAAATAGGTCGGTAATTTTTCATGAGTGATTCATCCGAGTCCGGTTTCAAAATCAGTGTGATAAACGCCTCCTTCCATGTGTCAGGTGCCCTGTCTCCTTCTAGCAATCCATTACAAATCTCCTTAAGCGGCTGAATCAGCCAATCTTTCAACACTTTATAAACAGGCTATAAGCCTAGGCATCACATTAACAAAACAATTGTTTTCCCCCCTCCCACCCCTCCCCCAGGTCAGAAGACTTAACACAGCAGATTTTCTCATAACTCTGCATGCATAGGCTGGTAGATGCCAGTCAATCAGGG
This sequence comes from Lacerta agilis, assembly GCF_009819535.1. Lineage (NCBI taxonomy): Eukaryota > Metazoa > Chordata > Lepidosauria > Squamata > Lacertidae > Lacerta > Lacerta agilis. The sequence goes on from NW_022681502.1 coordinate 14,940, forward strand.
TGTTCATTTGAGTACTCTATAAAAGGATGCCATATTTTAGCAAAATTGTCAGTATTAGTTGCATCATTCAGGGCATGTACTTGGTTCCTTAGAGAGAAACCAATTGTCCACACTTCCTGTTTCCATTGTGTGATAGGTAAGATAATCAAGTCATATCCAATTTTTTAGTATGGGAAGTCATGATGCCACAAGAAAAGTGTCAAGTTCCATGTGCAATAATTTGAGTATCTTTTAAAACTGTTAATAAATGTAGGCAAGGATTGCTTTGTAAATCCTGATTTGTTATTTTGCTTATTTCTGTAAATATCCTTTTTTGTTGTACAAGTCTTAATTTGAGCTCCTATACTTTTTACCCAGTTTGTCATGGCAGCTTTGGTTCGTTCGTTTCCCATTCAAGCAAACTTTTATACGTCTTATTAATCAGTTTCTCATTCTCTAATAGGCCCCTTTCAAAATCTGAATTTTGCTTTGCAAATCCCTTCAGCTTGCCTTTTTTGAACATTTCATTTAACTAGTGGTACTGTAACAAGTTTCCTTATCCATTCTTGAATGTCTTTTGGAAGAGCATACATGAAAGAATGGTGCACACGTGTACGCACATGCACACAAAAATGGCAGTGTAGTCCATATTTATTTAGCACCATGTTAATCAGTTCCCTCTTCCTGTTTCCAACCAGAACTTGAGGCATCTGGGGTTGACTTCTCTCCTGTTTGGAAGGTTAATCTTTGAAACCCTCAGAGATAGAACACTTAAAGCAAAAGAATAAGAGAGGATGGTTTCACTCATGCCCTACGGGTCACAAGAATGTGGCCTCCAAACTACATCTCTTCCTTAAACTGGCAGGATGGCTATTATTTGGAAGAAGGGGGTAATTCATCTCCGTTCTGAGTTCTTACCTCTGCTTTGCTTTGTTGATGGTCTGAACTAATTAGTGCCGAAAGCAGTCCTTGTTACCACATATGAGACTCTGGATAAGTGACAGGTCTTTGTGCAGATGTGAATCCTTTCTTTTTTGTAACTCACTGTTTTGTCTTGTCTGCATTCGGCATCCCACAGAACAAGCGTCTAACAAACCTCACCCATGCTGTGCAAAACCTATCGGAAACTGTCCCTATCTTCAAACATACAAAGACATATTATCCTGATTTCTCCCTCTTTTCCTTCCATAGACTTCTGATCAGGCATTCCTGAGCTAGCTTGTCTGCTACCTATTTCCTTCACTGAAACAATACCTGAATTATATTATTGAAATCATGAGCGGGTCATTCCCCCCTTTTGTTTTCTTTTCAAAAGAACAACAACAAGGTAGAGGAGAAATGGAGATCAAAGCAACAGATCTGGAAAGGTGCTTTGAAAGTCGGAAAACAAACTATTCTAGGGGAAAGGGTGGACAATAGAAGGAAATATACAGATTGACAGGGACTGGCCTCAGGCCTGCTGACTCCTGCTCACAGGGCTGAGAATTGGGAAAGGTGGTAATTCTATCATCTTGTTTCATTGATTTCCATAGGATTTAAATATGACTAAAGGTGTGTTTTAAAACGATTAATTCTGCAGTGCTAGAGCTAACCATGACAGTCCCAAGTCATGTCCTCAATGCAAGTAAATAGCACAAGGCCCAGTTTATTAGGATCAGTATGCTCCTACATATAGTTTCTTGGTCCAAAGCCGCATTGAATGCAATGAATTTTATTTCTGGCTGCATAAGTACAACTTGCAAAACACACTGAGCTTTAACAAAACCTTCAGCCAGTGCAAATGCAGCTTTAGTTTTAATTAGAAATGCAAACAACATTGCACAGGAGTGCTAACATTCAAATTAATAATGTGCAGTAGGAACCCCATCAAAGTAATGAAATGTGTGACCTTCCTTGGTTACTTCCCTTGTTCTCTTGACCCTCCTCCATTCTAAAGTTACGAAGAAACTTGAATGAGGCAATATTGAGGCTTTCACTTCGCAAAGGAAAGAGGGTATAAATTAACCGGACACCCCTGCAGATAATATCAACACTCTTGTTCTGCAAAACATCCAAGAATTAGATGCTTCTCTACATTCTACTTTCAGCACACCACAGGACTGAAGTTTAACCAGTTCCATGTGTTTGTGATTTGCTCAGGTTAGCTTATGTAACAACACCCAGAACTTAATTGTGTGCTTTTAAGTGGCACATGTCAAGTCTCCACCTCTCCTCAATTGCTGCTCAAAATAATGCATATATTTTTTAAAGCGCCTGATAGAGCCATTTCCTCTTCTCTCACTTTTGTTTATATATATATATATATATATATATATATATATATATATATACACGTAAGAGAATTAAATGACATGGGTTAGGATATAAGGGGATTAGTTGAAGTTCTAACGAGGTCCTTGTGGATGGCATAATGACCCGCAGAGAATCTTGTGGTAGATAATGAGGTATGAAAAACAATAAATCAGATTTTCTGCTACATTGTTAAGCATCAGGTCACCACTAGATCTTGACCATTGCCTGCAATGATCGGTGCTTAGAAAGCCTATGATTCAGTTCCAGGAGATATTGGTGACAGGCGCTGTAAGGCAAATACTGCTTCAGCCTACCAAGAAATTCCTCTTGAAAGAAATTTGTCTCTCACCTGAGGGATAATTACCTCCTGTACCTAGAAATGCTTCATTTCAAATTACTGTGGACTTGACTGTTCACATAATTTCACTCTGTGCTTATGTGCGCATTCCACATGTACGAATCCAGGGATTCAAAGGTGAAAAGTGGGCGAATAGGTAGGCAGTGGCGGTGGTGGTGGGAGAATGGTGGGACCAGAATGCACAAACTTTTCAAGGCTAACTACTGAAGCTGTATAGCCAGAGCAAGCAGCTACTCACAGGCAGGAGACGGGATGGCGGGCACAATTCAAGAGGCAGCTGCCATTCTTTAAACAGCTTTTTTCCAGATTGGAGTCAAAATTCCTTGGATGTGACCCAGGCATGTCCATCCATGTCCATCACATGTCTTACTTGGCTACTTACATCCCACACCTCCTGTGGCTGCACAAGACGGCCACTTGCAGCCCCGTAAAAACAACCCAGCGGCGGCGGATGGCGGCCCCTTTAGTATCGGAGGGACTGATCCCCCTGCCTAGAAATATTGAGGGAGCTGAAGCCCCATATACCCGTTACTCCTGCTTTCTTGTATCTTTTGGTTCAGAAAGGGGTCCTAGGTGTCAAAGTTGCTTCTCTCATAGGAGATAATTGGTGAAGATTCCACCTGTTCTGGTTCTCTCATGTCCTGCTCGGCTACCTATGGTGTGTGGCTTCCGCAACTGTTGGTGACTGTCATTTGCAGCTCCATAACTACAACCTGGCAATGGGGGATGGTGGCTCCCTTAATATTGAGGGGACTGAGCACCCTTCCTAGAAATATTGAAGGGGCTAAAGTCCTGGGTGGCCATGAGGGCCTGCCTTGTATCTGCAGTCAGTGATTCCTGCAAACTAAGGCAACGTCCGCAGCAGAGAATCGGCTCTCTCCAGATGGGAATGGATTTAAATCATCTGTGTTTTCTGAGAATTCCTGTAGCTGCCCCACTGCTATCGCCTCCTATGACTAGGTGGACAATGACTTTTGAACACACTGAAAACTCCCAAGCCCAAAACGTGCGAAGGGGGCCAACTCGCTTCCACTCCCACGGCTGCTGGTGACAGTCATTTGCAGCCCCATAGCAACAGCCCGTGGGGGGGGGCACCTCAATATTGGGGGGGGGGACTGAGCATCCTGTCTAGAAATATTGAGGGGGGGGGTTAAAGCCCTGAGTGGCCATGAGGTCTGCTTGTTGTGCCCTGCCTTGTACCTGCAGTCAGTGATTCCAGCCAACTGAGGCAACAAGTCCTCAGCAGAGAATCAGCTCTGCTGGGATCATTAGAATTCTGCAACTAGCAGGGCATGAAGAATTTATTGGTTTTGTGCCACAGGCTGTATTCAGATATGGTGATGATTGCTTTGGTTTTCCTGATTTCCAATGACACTACCATCTTTTTTTACAAAGGAAATGGGGTTGCTGCAGTTGGACAGGTGCCTTACTTGGACATATGGCACAAATGGTTGGAGCCCCATGGTCTAAAGTTTAAGACATGCCTGCAAGGAGGTGTGGGCCAGCTCAGACACAGCACTCTGCATTTTCACTTCTGATTCGACGCTGTGACAATTATGCATTTGTTCACAATTTTGGCAAAGTGGATGGTATGTTGCATTGAATTTCTTATTTTTTTGTATTTTTGTTTAATCAAACTGCAGAATCTGAACTACACACGGGCTGATACCCCGGTATGCTCCATTGATTTTTTCTTCAAAAATCCATGGGCCGTGTGTGACACAATATCTTGATGTGACCAAGATGTGTCTTTCCACATCTCTTATGTCCCGCTCGGGTACCTACGCCCTGTGCCAAATGAATTGTTTGGTGGCATAAGCTGCATTAAGATGCAGTGAAAAAACTAAGGATTTTACTCTAGTTGAGTTGCCAATCATTCTGGTTCCTTCCTCTTGGTTAGAAGTTGTATATTTCTTTGGAAACCTGTTACGATGCCCTGCAGTATGCAAATGGATAATGTCAAATCTTTCCCCTTCCCTCTCCATCTTCGCCTCTCCTGCCAGGAAGTCGGGTTTTTTTGTTTTTGTTTTTTTTGCACAGACCCCCATAAATGGGAACTTTATTAAACTAGCAAGATAAACTCAGAAATGTATAAATGGTCCATTGAATACATTCAGTTCATTTTTACAGATACGTCTTATATAGAAATTTACTTAGTGTCTAGACATTTAACATTTAAAATATTTTCTATTTTCAAGCTTACTACCATCAAAAGGTAATTCAAAAAATTACCCCAACACCTGCTTTTGCTGATGAGCACACAAAAAGATACAGTTGCGCCAAATGAACCGATGACTGCATTTAAACCAAGAAGCTTATAAAACCAACAAGGATTCCTTCAAAGCACCTTTACTATAAAAAGGGAGCCCAAGTCAACCTCCACACTGTGATAGTATATTCCTGGACAGTAAAGATACACTGTCTCCTATCCCCATAACCCTCAGTTTTTCACAGGTATCTGTCTGCAAAGGTCATTGATCAGGGTGAGCAAGACTGACTCAGTTGTTTGGCCAGGACTGAACCCAGATGGGAATGGATTTAAATCATCTGTGTTTTCTGAGAATTCCTGTAGCTGCCCCACTGCTATCGCCTCCTATGACTAGGTGGACAATGACTTTTGAACACACTGAAAACTCCCAAGCCCAAAACGTGCAAAGGGGGCCAACTCGCTTCCACTCCCACGGCTGCTGGTGACAGTCATTTGCAGCCCCATAGCAACAGCCCGTGGGGGGGGGGGTGTTTATATATCAGCCTTTTTAATTTAAAAAAAAAAAAACCACAGCGGTTTACAACAGTTGTAATTGGGTTTTCCTCCCCTCCTCTAGAGCTTTTTGTTCAGAATATATTCCTTTTATACCATTTAAAAAACCTTTTCCCATTTCCATATTGTCCAAATTTTCATTCATAAAATTCTAAGAAATATTGTCAAAGGCTTTCTCAGCATCTACAAACATCAAAATTGCTTTACAATTTATTTTTGTTTGTAATCTTTCCATTATGTTCACCACATTTCTTACATTTTCTTTCATATGTGGAGATGCTCCTTCAGGTATAAAAAGCGGGGGGGGGGGGTGTCATTGCCACAGCCATTTGTGGGTTCCCTCCTCCCAGTTGCAGCCCAGTCTCCTATCGGCTTTTGACTGTTCACTGGAATGTGACTGTACGTGTGCGTTTGTCTTTTCTCTGGTTGCCACTTCTAGGCGAAAGCTGCCCGAGGACATCGAAAGCCACCCCCCGAGAAAAGTATAGCCAGGTGAGTCATGCGGGTTCATTGAATGCATTTGTATTTTCTAGTTACAGGTAGGTAGCCCTGTTGGTCTGTCGTAGTCGAAACAAAATAAAAAATAAAAAAATTCCTTCCAGTAGCACCTTAGAGACCAACTAAGTTTGTTCTTAGTATGAGCTTTCGTGTGCATGCACACTTCTTCAGTTACACTGAAACAGAAGTCCAGTGAGGGGCTACAAGTTCTTGTTGAGCTGTTGTCGAACAGATCCTCTTAAGCCTGCTGTTAGGGAGGCGTTTTGGTTGCAGCAAACTTTCCCAGACGGATGAGCCGGTCTTGGCCACGAGGGCCCACTTGTCTTGTTTGGAATGCATTTGTTGTTTTTGTGCTTTTAGTTGTCTTTAATTATCTTATGGGTAAATTGCTTTGAGACTCTGGTTTAGAAGGCAATTCGTAGCTTAATGATCATCATCACCAGCATCTGGGACTAGATCTTTCGCAAAGAGAGGAGCCTGTTTGCTTCTCTGTTCCAATTTCATGCTCTCTTCCTCTTCTTCGAGTACTTCAGCACAAGAAAAACGTTTTGTATTGTCCAACTTAAACCAATCCTTTAACCAGCAAAAGGCTGCTGCTTCAAAATACATCCTTAGATCTGGCAGGGCAAAACCTCCTCTCTCTTTAGAGTCTATCAATATCTTGTATTTAATTCTTGGTTTCTTTCTCTGCCATACAAATTTCATCAAATCCTTTTGCCATTTTCTAAAACAATCTAACTTATCTATGATCGGTATCACTTGAAATAAAAACAACATCCTTGGTAGCACGTTCATCTTTATAGCTGCTATCCTGCCCATCAAGGACAGTTTTAGCCTGGTCCATATTTCTAAGTCTCTTTTGATCTCATTCCATACTTTTTCATAATTGTCCTTGAACAGGTTTATATTTTGGGGGGTCAGATTGACCCCTAGATACTTCACCTTCTTAACAAAACTCAATCCAGTAAGTTCTTGTAAACTTTGCACCTGCAATGGCGTCATGTTTTTTGTCAATACCTTCGTTTTGGCTTTATTCAGTTTAAATCCTGCTACTCTTCCAAAGATGTCAATTGTCTCTAATACCACGGGAACACTGCTTTCTGGTTCCTGTAGAGATAACATCAAGTCATCCGCAAACGCTTTCAACTTGTACTCCTTCTCCCCCACCCTGATTCCTTTTATTGCCTTGTCAGTCCTAATCATATTTAGGAGAACCTCCAGGACCGTAATAAAAAGTAAAGGGGAGACAGGGCACCCTTGTCTCGTTCCTTTTTCTATTCTTATCTCTTCTGTTATCACACTGTTTATTATAATTTTAGCTTTTTGTTCTGTATAGACCGCATTAATACCATTTAAGAATCTTTTACCGACCCCCATTTTTTCTAAGTTTTTTTTCATGAAACTCCATGAAACGTTATATAAAGACATATAATTTATTATTAAATTGGGATCTGGCGGATGAGGAAGTGAAGGAGATGATGTTAAAATGGTCAAAGGATCTGGGGCAAATCATTAATTTAGAGCAGTGGGGAAAACTGTGGATGTATGATGTTAAATTTACAGCCTCCTATACAATCAGAGAAAATTTTATTAAAATGTTTTATAGGTGGCATCTAACACCTGTTAAATTAGCAAAAATCTATAAGAGGAATACAAATATTTGCTGGAGGTGTGAGAAGGAGGTAGGGTCGGTAATGCATATGTGGTGGACTTGTGAGATAATTAGGCCCTTCTGGATAATGATTCATGAAGAAATTAAGAAGGTGCTAAAATTATCAATATCTAAAAGACCAGAAGCCTATTTATTAGGAATATTAAACCAAGAAATACCACAGAAAAACAAAAAATTATTTCTATATGCAAGCACTGCAGCAAGAATGATAATAGCTAAGAATTGGAAATCACAGAAGACCCTAACAAAGGAAGATTGGATAAATAAACTAAATGAATATTTAACTTCAGCAAAATTAACAGCGGCAATACAAAATCAATCTAATCAAAAGTTAATGAATGCAATCTATTGATGAATACAAAGGAAAAATAAAATAATTCACAACTTCAGCAATTCAGTTAATGAATTGCTCATGCTTCTGTCGTATGCCACCAGAAAAAACGATCTGGAACAGAAACCTGGGAAAACAGGATTTGATTCTACCACTCCAAACTTTAAGAAAATTCACGAGGCTCAGTTCAAGAAAATGCAATCTATTGATGAATACATTGAAAGGAAAAATAAAATGATTCGCAACTTTAGCAATTCAGATTCACTACAGAACCTTTTGCTTTTCAAACACTGACAGGTTATGGGCCCAGTGTTTCTGAGCGTGTGCAGAGTGCAAAACGACTGGCAGCATCTCAGCAGGGAGCTGGTGAGTCCTGGTGGTGTATGGAGCCAGTGGCTGTGCGTTGAAGCTGCTGGTGGCAAGCTGTAACTGTCTGAAGCGACGCTGGAGCGGCTAGGATCCGAGGATCAGGAAGGCACCCAGCATCAGCTACTGGAACAGTTTGAACTGCTAGAGGACCACAGTAGACGACTCACAGAATGACTACACCGGTTGCAGAGCCAAGTGGGACCTGAGGGTCGACAGAGGCAGCAGCTAGAAGCCAGTGAGTGGCAGCCAGGACCATCCAGTCAGACTCTAAAGAGAGAGTCAGAAGAGATTGCTGGAGGCCCCACAGAAGGAGAACAGGATTTGATTCTACCACTCCAAACTTTAAGAAAATTCACAAGGCTCAGTTCAAGAAAATGCAATCTACTGATGAATACAACTTCAGTATCTGTCCATCCAGTAAGCACCCAGGGCTGATTTCTTTAAGAATGGATAGGTTTGATCTTCTTGCAGTCCATGGGACTCTCAAGAGTCTCCTCCAGCACCATAATTCAAAAGCATTAACTCTTCGGCGATCAGCCTTCTTGATGGTCCAGCTCTCACTTCCGTACATTACTACTGGGAAAACCATAGCTTTAACTATACGGACCTTTGTCGGCAAGGTGATGTCTTTGCTTTTTAAGATGCTGTCTAGATTTGTCATTGCTTTTCTCCCAAGAAGCAGGCGTCTTCTAATTTCGTGACTGCTGTCACCATCTGCAGTGATCATGGAACCCAAGAAAGTGAAATCTCTCACTGCCTCCATTTCTTCCCCTTCTATTTGCCAGGAGGTGATGGGACCAGTGGCCATGATCTTAGTTTTTTTTATGTTGAGCTTCAGACCATATTTTGTGCTCTCCTCTTTCACCCTCATTAAAAGGTTCTTTAATTCCTCCTCACTTTCTGCCATCAAGGTTGTATCATCAGCATATCTGAGGTTGTTGATATTTTTCTGGCAATCTTAATTCCGGTTTGGGATTCATCCAGTCCAGCCTTTCGCATGATGAATTCTGAATATAAGTTAAATAAGCAGGGAAACAATATACAGCCTTGTCGTACACCTTTCCCAATTTTGAACCAATCAGTTATTCCATATCCAGTTCTAACTGTAGCTTCTTGTCCCACATAGAGATTTCTCAGGAAACAGATGAGGTGATCCGGCACTCCCATTTCTTTAAGAACTTGCCATAGTTTGCTGTGGTCGACACAGTTAAATGCTTTTGTGTAGTCAATGAAGCAGAAGTAGATGTTTTTCTGGAACTCTCTAGCTTCCTGACAGATGAGAATGTGGTAAAAAAAAACAAAAATTAAAGGCATAGCTTACAGTAGCAGAGAATCCACTAACTTTGGAGAGTGCCAAAATCTATCAGGAATGACATCACATTTGCGGGTGGGGCCCCTACTACAGTGCAAAAGAGGAGGAACAGCATCTCTAAATGAAGCTGAATAAAACAAGCTTGTGTGTTATTCCAGCTTCTGCTTTATCAGAGCACCATGGGAGAGCCAGGGGACGTACAGACATTACTGTAACATGGTGTAACATGTAAGATGATAACATAGTGGCAATTACCACATGATCTACCCAAATTTCAGAGTACTTTTATGCCAGTACAAGTGCCCATTTTTCCCCAGTTGCAAGTTCACTTTTCCACATTGCCACATCAGTCTGTGATTACTGTTAACGAAGCAACAACTAAAAAATAAGCTAAACACCACAATAAAACAAAGTCATATCATTAACAAATCAATACAGCATTTATAATCTGTAAAACAATTTTAGTGACACTAACAAAATAGTAGTCCAAAGATAAACTAAGCACTGTTAAGTTCATACCTACACTCTCCCCACCCCCATGACTCATAATCTTTCACGATATTCAGCTCATTAAAATGCACATCATGCCTGTGGCAGCAACTCCTTGGGCTGGACGTGGGTCAGCAGAGGTGAAGTCAACCACCCCCTGATAGCAGGCAGAGTCTCTCTTCCCTTATACTTGTTCTTTCTTTTGTAGTTGGAGTCAGTCCAGGCCCTGCCATCAAGGGGGAAGTGGGGAAAGGCCTGCAAGGAAGAGAGAAAGTGCATACTGCTATTTGAGATTCGTGCATTTAAAGTGGGTTAAGGAGCTCTAGCCCAACAATTTTTTCCTCTTTCTTTCTTTTTCAAGCAGACTTTTTGCACTTTGAATGATTAATGTTACACCTCACAGGCAAACCAGGGTGCTGAATAAGCAGATTATCTGGAAGTGCCCATAGAAACAAGATTTCTATGTTACACTGTGACAACCCACCTGGTTCCCCTGACTCCTAAAAAGGAGAACAATACAGACTCTTGAAAACAAAATAAGTGTTGTGAAAACCCCTCTATGGCAAATGGACAGAGAAGCATATGTAAAACCACCATTTCTTCCCCAGCCCTTATTTGTGTGTATTATTCCTGTTATACATGGCCTGAATGTCTCAAATCTTCATAATCTAATAAATTCTGGTTACAGGTAGGTAGCCGTGTTGGTCTGCCATAGTAAAAAAAAAAAAAATCCTTCCAGTAGCACGTTAGAGACCAACTAAGTGTGTTCTTGGTATGAGCTTTCGTGTGCATGCACACTTCTTCAGATACACCTGAAACAGAAGTCACCAGACCCTTATTAGTGAGAGAGTTGGAGGAGTTGCATGCAGCTCTTCCTGGACTCAAAATATTCTGGTCACAACTTCTGCTGTGACGTGAATGGAGGGGGAGTAATTGCCCAGCTGCCACAGAGAGGGCCAGGAGGCAGGTCCAGAGCGCAGTGGCCAAGAAGGTTCTGGCCTTGGGTGGGGTGGTCATCCACCACCAGGGCATTACCTCTCGCAATGCATCCTTTTACAGGCTTGTTGGCGTTCATCTGTCTGTGACTGGGAATGATTTGTGGCTGACCTCCGTGTCAGCGGGGTTAAGGGATTGGTTACAGGAGCAGGAGTGAGCGGTTGGCGGAGAGCGCTCGCACTCATGTGGCGGATAGACTCTGGTTCAGGCGATAGGGGTGGCAGAACGCTCTAGCCATCCCTATGCGAAGGGTATTCCGTTAAAGGAATCCAGGGACTCAATGGTTTGGTAAACCCTGAGAGAGGGTTGTGCCCGTGCCTGAGTCCAGGGGGACATCTGGATGATGGACTAGTATGACTCCACTTTCCGCTGTTCCAGGTGTTCACCCTAGGCCGGGGGTCAGCAACCTGCGGCTCCGGAGCCGCATGCGGCTCTTTTACACGGCTGCCGCGGCTCTGGGGCTCCGGGGCAGATACGCCCGCCCACTTCTCTAGCTGGCCAGCAGAAGCGACCGCCCTCCAGCTGGTTGGCGGCCCGCCCTCCGGAGGCTGAGGGCGCTGCTCAGGGGCGTATCCAGGATCACCTGGCCTTGAACAGCGGGGCAGCGGGGCTCGGAGGCGGTGGGGACGCAGTAGAGGTGGCGCAGCTCAGCTGAGGGCTCTGGCGGGGAGCGTGCCTGAGGCGCGCGCGCTCCTTCGGGAAGAGATGGAGCTGGGCGAGCGGGAGGGGGAACTTTGAAGACCTCGCCTCCGCCTCTCAAGCAGGTGTCCATGGTAGAGGCCGCCCCCCCCAAGCCTGCCTGGCGGGACCAACCCTGCCCAGCTCCGGGAGTCTTCCTAGCGTGGGAGGCGGCCTTGGGGCGGACAGGGGAGCTCCGGGGTCGGCAGCTATGTGGGACCCCGCGGCATCCAGAGGCACCTGGGAGGCGGGGCAGGAAGGGGGCCTTCAGACGTGTGCCCGCACGGGCACTGGAGGCCAGGACTCCTCGGCTGGGTCGTGGGACCGCGGGGGCGGGCTGGCCGCGGTTCCTCTCGGAAGGCTGCTGGCTGCTGCGTTGAGGCGACGACGAGGTAGGCAGCTGTGGGCTGGGCCAGGGGCGGCGGGTGGCAGGCGAGGGGGGAAGCCCTCTTTTTAAAAATGGTCGAGGAAGCGGCGCCTGTTTCCCTGCCGCTGCCTCCTTCGCTCCTGGTTCCGCTCGCAGCATCAGACCGCGCTCTCGCGGGCGCGCGTCTCTCTCCGCCCCGGAGCAAGGCCGGGACGTTTTGCAGTTTTTCCTCTGTCCTGAGTGTGTGTTAGGGGAGCCTTGACAAAGCACCTGTTGGCATGGAAGAGAGGAGTCCTAACTTGGATCTGTGTTCATGTGCAAAATCTATCGCCATTGTCATTAAGGGGGCAGGGAACTCCCCTAAAAAGGTTTGAACACTACGAACTACTACAGCCACCTGTATGCAAGTCAGCACAAACATCACAGGCTTCTCTGGTGCAATTCTGTGCTTTATTTAGCAAGAGAGGAGGTTGGAAGAGGTGAACATAGCCTCTGGTCTGAAATATTAAGAGTAAAAGACACTAAGATTATTGTAAAAGCCAGCAGTCTTCAATTAGACATGGGACAAACATTTAACACAAGTGTGCAGTTGAGGACTCATTTTAAAAAAACACACAAATCAAATATTTGTATGCTGTTGCAACCCACCTTGGATCAGGCTGTGACCTGGTAGTGGTCCCCAGGGTGGATAAAAATGAATGATTTAAAAAAAAAATGGATTTTTTTTATTTAAATCAGATTTTTTTATTTAAATCGGATTTTTTTATTTAAATCGGATTTTTTTATTTATTTAAATCGGATTTTAAAAAATAAAATGCAGTGTTATATTTGTTTTAAATGTCGCAATGGTTTTGCGGCTCCCAGGTTTTTTTCCCCCTTTGGAAACGGGTCCATGTGGCTCTTTTGGTCTTAAAGGTTGCAGACCCCTGCCCTAGGCTGACCTATGCTGGTGCCCTGGGTCAGTGCTACCTGCCACGGTGCAGGGAGCTAGTCGAACCAGAGCCTATGCAACCACTCACTTGCTGTAATCAATAAAGTTGTGGCCTAAATTCTGCCAAAAACCAAACCAAAATTTGAGTCTTGTCTGAATTTATTTAAGGGGGAGGTTAAAGGTCTACACACGCAACTTCTGACAGGCGAGAGACAGGGGAATGTGTCCTTGTTAATTCTCCTAGACCTCTCAATGGCTTTTGATACCATTGACCATGGTATCCTTCTGGAGCGGCTGTCTGAGTTGCGGGTGGGGGGCACTGCTTTGCACTGGTTCCAGTCCTACTTGGATGGATGTTTCCAGAGGGTGATTCTTTGGCCTTGTTGAGCCTCCAATGTGGGGTTCCTCATGGTTCAATTTTATCCCCTATGCCAGAGCTTTCCAAACTTTTCACATTAGTGACACCCTTTTTAGACATGCATCATTTCTTGACGCAGTAATTCCGTTTTACTAGCAAACCAGAGGTTAAACCAAACTTTTCCAGCCCCAGCAGGAGCATGGGGAGCTTTCACACAACACACCTAAACACTGCAGCCGACACACTCATGTGTTGTGACACCCAGTTTGGAAAGTTCTGCCCTATGCTGTTTAACATCTACATGAAGCTTCTGAGTGGGCTTATCCAGAGGTTTAGGGTACGTTGTCAGCAATATGCTGATGACACACAGCTCCTTTACCTCTGCAGGTGAGGCAGTGGAAGTGCTGGACCAGTGTCTTGCCTTGGCAATGGACTGGAGGAGAGCCAACAGACTGAAGCTCAATCCAGATAAGATGGAGGCACTGTTAGTGGGTAGTTCCCTAGACCAGATGGGTGGGAGGTGGCCTGCTCTTGATTGGGTTACACCCCCTTTCAAGAAGCAGGTATGTAATTTGGGTATACGTCTAGAGCCATTGCTGCTGCTTGATCCTCAGACAGCTGGCCTTGGTGGTGTGGAGTGCCTTCCTTCCACCCACTTTGGCTGGTGGCCCAGCAGCACCCCTATTCAGGTCAGACTGAGGCCCTGTTATCAGGCAGATCCTGAGACTGGATAGATGGCAGGTGGCCCCTATCTGGAAAAGGATAGCAGAATTACTGTCGTTCATGCTCTGGTAACTTCTAGGCTAGATTACTGCAATGAGTTAGGGCTTGCTCAGAAGATGGTCTGGAAACTTCAGCTAGTGCGGAAATCGGCAGCCAGGTTGCTCACTGAGTCAAGAGGGTTGGATCATATTATACCAATCCTGGCCCAACTACACTGGCTTCCAGTTAGTTTCCAAGCCCAATTCAAAATGCTGGGTTTGACTTATAAAGTCTCAGGACTGCAAAATCTCAAGGACCACTTCCCCATATGAACCAGCCTGAACCCAGCAATCACTGGAGGCCCTTCTTCATGTTCCTCCTCCACAAGAGGCCTGGGAAGTGGCAACACAAGAATGGGCCTTTTCTGCAGGGGCTTCCCATTTATGAAATTCTCTCCCCAGGGAGGCTCACCTGGTGCCTTCATTATATATCTTTAGGCACCAGGCAAAAACTCTCCTCTTTTCCTAGGCCTTTGGCTGATGAACATACAATGGCCTTTTGTTGTAGGAGGGGGTGGGTGGAGGAGGGGTATTGCTTTGTGTGTTTTTATTGTGCATTTTTATTTAGTGAACTGCCCACAGATCTACAGATGACAGGTGGTATACACATTTTAATAAAGAATGATGATGATAATAATAATTAATAAAGAACAGAAATCTCGCCCTTCTGTAAATTCTGTTGGCACATCTCATTTCCCCCACAAGAATCTAGTATAGATGACACATCGGCCTTTGCAAATTGAGGCCTTATAAGAAGGGATGGATGAAGCATGACAACACGGGCGCAGGAGACTTTTTTATTTATAGCAGCTTGGTGTTTCTCTCAGATGTCTTTTCGGTCAACAGAAAAGATGCAAGGCAAGATGGCAAGCGCCACAGCAATGCAGAGCTCCTGGGGACCATCAACACCAACTGGTACTCACGCCAACGCTGCCACAATTGGGGGAGAACCAGGAGTGCCCAGTGTGACAACCAGGGAGGCCATGCGGAGCCCCCAGCCCCTCCCCAACAATATGGACTCCAATATCATAGCAATCCAAAGAGGCACAAAACAAGGATGCCCACTGTCTCCCTTCCTATTTATCTTGGCCCTGGAACCCCTTGCAATCCGACTGAGCAGCCCCAGGTATCAAGGGTGTGGAAATAAAAGCTTAAATTCCTGCAAGATGATCCTCCTTGTCCCTTCCAACTCTACAATTCTATTGTTTGTTTGTTTGTTTGTTTGAAAAAAGAAGCTCTGATCTATCAGATTATTTCTTCCCAGCCGTTCTGGTCAGGATATTTCTTAGCAAAGTTGCATACTTCCCCCACTTGCATTTGCAACTGAAGTGTAGCACAGACAGCGAATGAGAAACCAGCAAAACCCTTGACCAGTTCAGGGGACCTGACAGTGAAGCTATTCATCATTCTCTAAGCACAGTAACAAAAAGGGTTACTGTGACACATGAGAGAGGATGGCCTTCTTAACGGCTGCTCCCAGGCCTTGCAATTTCCTTTCCTGAGAAGCAAGACTGGCCTCCCTCTTTGTTGTCCTCCTGTCAGCAGGTAAAGACTGTTTTTTTTATTCTGGAAGGCTTCACAGAACTGGCTATTTCTAAGGAAAAGGCTTTTCATAGTGCTGTGCGGTTTCTTACTAGATCTGTCCTTATGTTGTTTAGATTCTATTATAAAACCCCCATGGGGATGGACTGCCAAGACCCCAAATAAATGACCCAGAAGAGGGGAGTCACCACTATCTCACCCTGCTACATACAGATGGAGAAAGAGCCACAACTTGCAACTTCCCCCTTCTGACAATCCCAGGCTTTTTATCTGGGAGAATGAAGTTGTAACACCTGCTTTAGCCCTAGTTTCCACCACTGAAAACTTGTTAACACTTCAGGCAGGAAAACTTCCAAAGGCTGCTTACCTGAAGAACTCCTATCATGAAACTCCTCCACTATTGTCGTGGCCTGGGGGTTCATGGTTTGGTTTGTCTACGTTTCAACCTTTCTGAAGCAGCATTGCATGAATACAGTATCAACACAAACCTCAGTTTTCAAATAGATGTTTATAACTACCAATCTGTTGCTGTTTAAAACATAAATAATTCTTATTGGCATGTTTGTGGGTGGATGTAGGTGCACTGCTCAAAGACATCTGTACAGCTGTTAAGATCACTGTTCTTGAGTACAGTCCACAGGGCTGATGATCATTAACTATCCATCCAGTGCAGTAGCCCAAACAACCACACTGCTGATTGGATGGTAAATGTAGCATGAATGACATCGTGCTGATTGTGATTTGGATAAAATATTATTGATGTAAATCAAATATACTGAATACACACACACACACACACAAAACGTTTTGGAAACAAACAAAAAAAAACCTTATCTCACTCTAAAAGGCCATAGATAGTTAAAATCAAGCCAAAGGCCGGCCTGAAAAGGAATTATTCATTTTACTAAGTTTTAAACATACTTTTTAAAAAGTGATTGTTCGCTGCTTAGTAGTGTTGCCTAAGAAATTCTTACTGTAGTGAGATGACCTATTAATGGACTATGAATACTGTAGGGACCAGCAGACTGCTGATTGCAACATGAGTGTTATGTGAGGCAGGGGAAGTGCTGGTTTTCTGCACTACAGCAACAAATTGGATCTCCACCGGGACATCCCAAAATGAACTGTGCCAATCTGAAGCTCAACTTCTGAGCAGCTCACTGGGCACATGCAGCTCTCATTTGCAGTTTAGCTATGTTTCATTAACTCAGGAAGAAGGATGGGAGACTTACTCCCTGACTCTCTGAAAATACCCAGCCTGACACGCCTGGCTAACCCCAGCCAGTGGCCTTCCCACGTCAGGACTTCCCAGCAGAAGCTCCACTTGCTTGGAAGACCCACCACGCAACGCTGCCACCTACCTTGGAATGTCGCTGCATTCTGGGTGATGAGGAACTTCAGCTCCATGCTATGCTCCATGTTGGAACGGGCCATGGCTTGGTATTTCTCCTCCATTTTCCGGGAGCAGCATGTCAGGCCTCTAGGGATGCATACCTGCAAATCTGATCCTGTGGGCAGAACATCAGGGAGAATCCCATTAGCAAAGAGCAGGTCCTCAAACAGGCAGGGACTAGGATATTCAGAGACTCTGGGTGCTTCGGTAAAGGAATACTGGAGAGCTCTGGTCTGTGGTTGGAATATTTGTGCTGTTTCCTCTCTTTCCACCAATCAAGCTGCACATTGCATCTGGACCCCAGAGAGGAAGGGGTTGGAACAGGAACCCCTTCACAGCCGCCCTACTGTGAGGTTTTCTTTTTTCTAAAAACTCACAGGTATAATTTTGATGCATTTCCATCAACCTGGAGCCCCTCCCCCTCCATCTATTTTGGACCACATCTGCATTGGTTATGCTGGTTGGGGCTGGCATGAATTGTCGTCCAAAAGAGCTAGAGGTCACCATGTTGGCAAAGGCAAGGTCAGATGTGATTTATTTATATCCCACCTTTCTCCAAATATGGGACTCCCGTCTGCCTACACAGTGTCTTCCCCAGTGACCTCCTGAGAAGATCTGGGCCAGACTGAGACCTGCTTTGCTTTAGAAAGGGAATGACCTCATGTACCCACAAGACCAGGCCCTGGAACCATCCATTTTAGCAACAAAAAGGGAGGATTATATTTGTATCAAGCTGATGGCCATACTCTGCCTCCATGGTTGGTCAAAGCAAAACAAAAATTTTAAAAAAAAAATCCTCCCAGTAGCACCTTAGAGACCAACTAAGTTTGTTCTTGGTATGAGCTTTCGTGTGCATGCAGACGTCTTCAGATACACTGAAACAGAAGTCACCAGACCCTTATATATAGTGAGAGAGTGGGGAGGGGTATTACTCAGAAGGAGGGTAGGAATGGGTGATTGGCTGATAGGTGTGGACTGATAACGACTGCAATTGGTCTTACAGGAAAAAGCAAGGGGTGAGATGGCTAAAGATAGCTTTGTCATGTATACTGAGATAAGAATCCAATGTCTTTGTTCAGACCAGGTCCCTCCATGGTTTTAAGTGGTTTGCTGCCACATAAACCATGGTTTGCTGCCACATAAACCCGGACAACACCATTACTGAACCCAACAACATCAAGGGGGTTGGACTGGATGGCCCTTGTGGTCTCTTCCAACTCTATGATTCTATGATCTCAGGACTATTTAATTGCTCATCTTCTAACATTGTGTATGCCATCAAATGCCAACAGTGCCCTTCAGCTCTCTATATTGGACAAACAGGCCAAACCCTATGCCAAAGGATAAATAGACATAAATCTAATATCAGGAATCACAAGACAGAGAGACCAGTAGGAGAATCATAAAATCTTAGAGTTGGAAGAGACCACAAGGGCCATCCAGTCCAACCCCCTGCCAAGCAGGAAACACCATCAAAGCATTCCTGACAGATGGCTGTCAAGCCTCCGCTTAAAGACCTCCAAAGAAGGAGACTCCACCACACTCCTTGGCAGCAAATTCCACTGTCCAACAGCTCTTACTGTCAGGAAGTTCTTCCTAATGTTTAGGTGGAATCTTCTTTCTTGTAGTTTGAATCCATTGCCCCGTGTCCGCTTCTCTGGAGCAACAGAAAACAACCTTTCTCCCTCTTCTATATGACATCCTTTTATATATTTGAACACTTCAGTCTCCCAGGACATTCTATACAAGATCTCAAAGTAGCTGTCTTACTACAAAGGAATTTCAAAAATAGACTGGAAAGAGAAGTTGCTGAGTTGCAACTAATTACCAAACTTAAAACCATGGAGAGACCTGGTCTGAACAAAGACATGGGATTCTTATCTCATTATACGTGACAAAGCTATCTTTAGCCATCTCACCCCTTGCTTTTTCCTGTAAGACTAATTGCAGTCGTTAACAGTCAACAGGTTTTCCACACCCATCAGTCAATCACCCATTCCCACCACCCTTCTGAGTAATAGCCCTCCTCACTCTCTCACTATATATAAGGGTCTGGTGACTTCTATTTCAGTGTATCTGAAGAAGTGTGCATGCACACGAAAGCTCATACCAAGAACAAACTTAGTTGGTCTCTAAGGTGCTACTGGAAGGAATTTTTTTATTTTTTGTTTTGTTTTGACTATGGCAGACCAACACAGCTACCTTCCGGTTACTGGATCCATGGTTGGTGGCAGTAATGCTTATTGAGCAGCAGTTGCCAGAAGCTGCAAGAGGGGAGAGTCCTGCTCTTGCTCTCAGGTCCTGCTTGTGGGCCTCTCAACATGGCCACTGTGAGAACAGGAGGAGAACAGACCCCCTTTGGTGCTTTTGACCTGCCTTGAACAAATGGTGCCCTGAACAAGGAACACAAGGCCCTTGCCACTTGCCCTCCAATACGTCATCTCTAGTGCACAAATTAAATCTTCCACTCTTGTTTGATCCATTTTTATAAGGGCATTTGACTCCTTGGCTAATTGCAAAGGAATGCCAGACAAGCACTGCTTGTTCTTCCACTCAATAAAAATCCCATTAAAAACAAAAACACAAAGGGAAATATTAAACACCCCTGGTGGGAGCAGATGCTCCAGCTGCACAGGGCACTGTTGGCTGCGAAGCCCACTTTCTCCGCTATAGACAGATATATAGAAGGCAATCAGACACCGTTCTATCACCACAGAAAGCCTCAGCGAGGGCAGGAAGTCTTTCTAACAGCATGGTCCCTGTGCATCATGCTAAGCATAACCAAACATCACACATTGGAAACTTCCCTGTACAGGCAGCCCCCAAGCTGTTTTTGCTATTAAAGTAGTGGAGTGGAGATTGGTAGGGAGGAGAGATCCTGGAGTCAGGGCAGGAAGAAGCAGGACGGGTCTTTATTTCCTTTTCTTTTGCAGGTTTAGCTTAATTTATTACATCAAAAGTGAGAGAGAAAGAGAGAAATGAGAAATACAAGGACACAAAAACCACTGGAGAGGACCCTCTCCCACGAAATGAGGTTCAAACTCAAAGAGAATATTCCCAACAATATAACGCAATCAGAAAGGAACCCCTTCCAGCAGGGTGCGTCTTTTTGAGGAATGCCAAAGGTTCAGAGGCACAGAGGACCAGGTGGCTCCTCTGGGTCAGCATCCTGCTCCCATCGCGGTGAAGCACGTGCCCCAAAGGGAAGGAGCCCCAGAGCAGCACTGGACTGGGGCAACTCTTTCCCCAGCTAGAAGCCACCCTTCAGACCCAGAGCTTCTAGCCACAGACGGAGAAATGAGCCATGGGGGTCTGGCCCCGATCCTCCGTTAATTTGCCTAATTGGTGGCCATCCCCGTCTCTTGTGGGAGCCAGTCCCATGGTTTACACACACCTGCCCTGTATCTTCCGGCATTCAGCCTTTTCAGGTGTTGCCGGCGGGTTCTAGAGAGGGAAATACAGGCAGAAGAAAGCACTCACCCCTTGAATGCTCCCAGGCCACCTCTGTCCCTGGAGGGTTTCTCTTGCTGGGGGCGGCTCGCTTTCACCATCCAAAGGCGGCCACAGTTGAGGAAGGCGCCTCCCCAGCAGAGGCTTTCTGCCTTGCAGGCGGTTGGACTAGATGACCCTTGGGGTCCCTTCCAACTCCGTGATTCTATGAGAACCCACCTCCTTCCCAAGGAATCTCTTCCACTGTCAGAAAGTTCTTCTTTCTGTTTATTTGGGGTCTCCTATGTCACCTCCCCCCCCCCCGTGACCTGGCTTTTTATGGCGGCCTATGTATGGCTGGACAGTACGGGAAAAGCCTGGTGAGACTTAATTCTTCCATGGTTCCTTTCTTTCCAAGGGAACCCCCTCCCTCTCCCTCCCTGCAGTTTTCCTGCTTCTGTGCCTGCGCTCAAGGAATTCCCCTCCCCCCTCCATTTGTACCAAGGACTCTGCCCCAAGGAGCCCACATCTGATCCCACTACTATTTTGCCACATACGTTTGAATCCATACTTTGAAACAGTTACGTGTTGTTAAACTTTAGGGGTTCATAAGAAGTAACATCGTTGTATCAATCTTCTCAGTTCCAATGGCATTTAGGACCCAGGGAATTGAGGCATAAGGGGAAGGGTGAGTGAGCCCCCCCCCTAATCCCCCCCCCAGGTGTACAGGGCCTTCCCAAGGAGTCATGACCAAGAGTGGCAGACAGATAAGCATCTCAATCACAACGCCTACGAAGCCCAGACAAGACCAAGGGTGGTATTTGACTTGACTCAGGGACCTGGGAACTGTCAATGCTTTCCTTTGCACTGTGATGGGGTATGTGTGAAAGACTATATTTGACTGACAGGGCCAAGTTGCTTGCCATGTGGCTCACCCGTGCTCTTACAGCTGCTCGCTCAGACACTTCCAAGCAGTTTGCATAGGCTTCCCCACCTCCCCTTTGGGTTTTCTTTTCTTTGCAAGGGGTGTGTGTGGACTTATGTGTGTGTCGGAGGTGGCATAGTGGCAAAACAGACCAAGGGTGTCAGCAGCTGTGAGCATGCCTGCTCCCCCCCACCTGCGTTGGGGCTGTATGCTGGTGTCAATCCCAAGTGTCTCTTTTGGAGAGTTAGTGGGGGGGGGGAGGAGAAAAGCTTCTCCCGTTGAACTTCTGCCTGCCTCCTGTTTCTTTCCCCTGTTTTCGCCTTCCTCCCCACAGCTTCTCCCGTTGAACTCTTGCCTGGCACCTCTGTCTCCCTCCCCCCCACTTTCACCTTCCTCCCCACAGCTTCTCCCGGTGAACTCTTGCCTGCCTCCTCTCCATATTTTCCCCGTTTTTGCCTGACTGGGGAGGGCAATTCTGGATCCACACGTCCTTCCACAGTGGGGACATTGGTTTCTGGGCGGGAGTTGATCACAGTGTGGATTTGCCAAGCATGCCTTCCTCCTAGCACGTTTCTCCCTTGCGTCCTGAGTTCGAGTGTCTTCAAAGCCCTTGACACCTTTGGTAAATGTATGCTACAACAGCGGCAAGAATTTTAATAGCTCAAAGCTGGAAGACTGGAGAAGTACCATCAAAAGTACAATGGCAAGAAAAACTGATGAACTATGCAGAACTAGCAAAGTCATTGGACAAATTGTGTGAAAAAGACAATAGTGACTTTTAAAAAGAATGGGAACCTTTTACAATATACTTGCAGAAACAACAAAAAGAAATGGACTTGTTGGCAGGATTTAAATAAACATTTACAACGTGACAACATTTTATGGTATATAAACAGCCGAATGTATCATTTAATGTAACAAACCAGAAATGGAAGTTGAGGGAAGCCAACAGGGAGGGGGGAAATTGGAAAATGTATGTGTAAGGTTCTCAGTTAGTTGCTCATGAGTAGGCAGCCAGGACTCCGCTGTTTCCTTTAAATATTTGCAGTGCCATGCAACCTCCACTGGCACAGCCCCCCAGCCCTGCCCCAATTGAGAGCAGAACAGTGGGGGAGGGTTGCAGCCAGGTGCCCCAGGAATATGCGACAGATGAGCTTTGGGGCATAGCAAGGTGGGGGCCACCCCCCAGCGACTGCCTCTGGCACAGGGCCGTGGTGCAGGCTGACAACCAAAATGGATGTGATGGAGGGAGAGGAAGAGCAGGGCGAGGCCACAATGAAGCCTCCACGTCCAGAACCAGTCCACCTCAGAGGTCAGGAAGCCTCTCTCTGCCCCCGTCTCCGCCCTGGAGCCGTTGGAGGTGCTGAGAAGGGCTTCCCGAGGCCTCATCCAGCAGCCTGCCTGTGTGAATCGTGAGATTTCAATGTCGATTTTAAAATTGTGCATTAAATTGGATTTTAAATGGTGTCCAGACTGAGGCAGGGAAGTGGTGGGTGCGCAGACACCACCTGGGGACAGCAGAGACTCCCCCCCCAAAAAAGAAGATGGGGCAGGAAGAGCAGGCTGTGCAAGGCCCCACAGCCTACATGCTGGTGGGGGGGGGCAGCCAGGTGATAGTTGGCTGTCCAGGAAGGGGAGAGCCCTCTTGACGGAGCCCCCCCCCCAGCACTTGGGGCTTAACCCTTCGCTCCCTGCCTTTCACACCCAGCCCAAGCTAACAGATTCCCCAATTGCAAATCAGTTGCATCAACGCAAGCTGCTGAAGAACTCTCCTCGGCCTGTGGGTCTGGAAGATCAACAGGACTGTATCTGACTGGTGGGCTTTACTGGGTAAGGTGGTTCCACAAAAGTGGAATGGTGTAGTTTGAAAACATTCAGAGACCCAAGTTTGGAGAACGCAGCCCTAAGTGGTCTGTGCCATCAAGGACCCAAACATGCTCCCAGAGGGGATATGTTAGGGCAACGAGGAAGCTGCCTTCTACAGAGCCCCATGTCGCTCAGTACTGTCAACACTGACTGGCAGCAGCTGCCATGGGTTTCAGGCTCCCAGCGCTGTGTGGAGATCCCAGAAACTGAACCTGGCACCTTTCCCCGCTGAACCACTCTGGGAATTGTGGCTCTGTGAGGGGACAGGGAGGGCTCTACAGTTCCCAGGGATCTTTGGGGAGGGGTTTCGTAGTGCTTTAAATGCAGACCTACAATTCCCAGAGTTCCCTGGAAAGGAGTTGGTTGTTAAACCAATTTGGGAACTGTAGCTCTGCGAAGGGAACAGCACCCTGAACAAACTACTATTCCCATGATTCTTTGGGGGAGTGCGGGCAGCCGTCACTCTTTAAAGTGGCGCGATACTGCTTCAAACATGGATTAATCCGAGGAGGAATTTAGCAGCTGCTCCTGTTGCCAACCTCCCCTCCTCGGCCCGCCTTATTCTCGTTCATCTTATTAAATACAGTGGTATTGTTTTTTTAAAAAAGAGAATAACCTACAAGCAACTGAAAAACCGTGTGTTAACATTTTCTTTAAATAAATAAATAAAAAACCCAAACACACGCTCACACGCACACGAAACAGAAATGAACCACCAGCAGCACAAAAGCACGGCACAGCAAGAGGACCTCCAAACACACACACACTTCAGAGTCTACTTCTATTTACAAGGAACGGGCCTTGGGGATTGCATTTCCTTTTTCCTGTACACCAAGGAAGACGGGGGGGAGGACTGGAAAGGGATTTTCTCAGGGGTTTAGACACAGCTGGGAAAAGGAGGAAGAGAGAAAGGGAGAGACGCAACCATCCTCCGCAGCTGTGGGAATCGAGGAAAGCTCTCCTGGCGACATTTTGGCGATGCCGGGCCGGCAAGGAGGGTCTTTGCCCTCCCCAGTTGGCCAGCCAGCGAGGCCAAAGAGAGTGGAAAGCTGGGAGATCTGTGTCCAGACAAATCAGAGGCCAGGAGATCCCCGCAACTGCAAACGGAGCAGTTTCCTAGATCGTGGCTGTCCTATGAAAGCATACAGAGCCAGGCGTCATTTTCTATGCTGCCGAACGAGGCTTCAGAAGGGAGATCTGCAGACCTCCAGATTTGTTGGGATTCCCAACTCCCTTCCTCGCTGACGGCCGGGCCGGAGATGTCCTGCCCTGAAGACTGCACAAAAGCCACAGACTGCCACTCCGGGAGGAAGAGAGATGGAGAGGACCCATTTGGGGAAGGAAGGACCCCACTATTGCACAACCAGAGGGGCAGGCACAGATCGCAGGGTGTGGGCCTCCCCGCTAGCGGAGTTGCAGGACCAATCCTGCTTTGGAGAAGGGGGCCTCCACAGGTGACCAAACGGGGAGGGTGGCAGCTGCAGAATTCAAACACGGGGACCAAAGCAATTCGGCTTCAGGAATCCAAGGAAGAGTTCTCTGTCCAAGGCTTAATTCCAAGAAGCCACCTTACACAAGAGTCAGACCATTGGGTCTGTCCCCCTAGGTATATTGTCTACACTGACTGGCAGTGGCCCTCCAGGCGAGGGGGGGTGTTGTTCCCAGCTCCACCTAGAGATACCACTGGGGACCGAGGACCGGAGGGCAGGCGCTCTACCGCTGAGCAACAGCCCGATTGCTAAAAAACAAAATTAAGACTCCAGTCTTGGTGGTTGATTTCACCGACTCCGCCTTGTGAGGAGTAAGGCCACCGGTCCATTTAGCTTAGCACTGCGCCCACTGGCTGGCAGCAGCTCTCTGAGGTTTCTTTCCCCCAGCCTTACCTGGAGACCGGAACAGGGAGGACTTCCTTCGGCAAGGAAAGCAGCCGCTCTAACCGAGGAGTCAAACCCTCGCGGCAACGGCAGGTCCAAGCATGGGGCGCCTGCTCTGCTCTCTTCAACAAGACGGGGGCGTGTTTTTGGGGGGGAGACACACAGAATGCATGGACAAAAGAACCAGCAAAGGAAGGAGGAGGAGGAGGAAGAAAAAGGAACAGCGGTGGACACCCAGAATAGCTACAAATAGAGGCGTGTGGTCCAATAAATAAATAACTTAAAGAAGAACCCAGAACAGTTTAAATAGCTTCATCTGACGCTGAACACCCGCCTCCCCAGCCCGCCCCACAAAAAAGAGACAATCCACAGAGATAAGACAGGCAGGGGGCTTAATTCTCACCCGTCCCTTAAAGGAGAGCGAGGGGAGGTGGTTTGTTTTTAAGCTTTTACACCCCTCCTAGGTTTGGGGTCTCGTCCCCACCCCCCACCCCAAAAACCAACAACCCCACAAAGGATAAAGCAATGGGATGGGTCAATGGAGGTGGGGAGATGGCTAGGCCAGGACTCCATAGTTACTTGGGAGGTGGCGGGGGGGGGGAGACATGAGGCAGGCAAGGAGGAAGGTGCAGCAGGAGAGGGGGGCGGGGTGAGGGGGGCTCCGCCTGGGAGTCTCTTCAACAGGCACAGTCCTGGTGCGGGGGGGCTTGCTGGTCGGTCAGCTGCGGACCCTGCTTGGCCCCGGTGACAGTGGGGTCGGCCGTGTCCAGCGACTCAGACATCTTTTCACAGATAATGTCCACCAGGCGCTCGAAGGTCTGCTTGACGTTGATGTTGTCTTTGGCGCTGGCCTCGAAGAACTCGAACCCTGGCGCAGGGGGGGATTTACAAAAATAAATTTTAAAAATGAACACATAGAAAGACAGAGAGCGGGGGGGGGGCAGGAACATTAAAAACACAACAAAGCGTCAAATGTTTTTAAAAACTTCCATACAGAGGGCTCTCCCATGAAAGATGGGAGCCAGCTTGTTTTCTCCTGCTCTGGAGGGTAGAACCTGAATTCGTGGCTTTGGAGCCTTATTTGCCCCTACGGGTTCCCATTGTTGCGCCCGGTGAGAGAACATGGAAGTAAAAAAAAACCTGAGGCTTCTGGCTTCAGAGAGAGAGAAAGATTTAATTTCTGCATGCAGAGGTACCTGGGTGTTTAGATAGCCAAGCAAGTACAAAAGTTAGTCAGTTTACCAGCAGTTCTTATACAGTTTTCCAACTCATTCCCCCCACCTTCGGAAAACTTCCTCTTGTCCATATAAGGAACATTTCCTGTTGTACATATAAGGCAAATGACATTTAGCCAGAGTTGGTTCATGCGCACTCCAGCAAGGCCATCCTATCTCTTGACCTAGACAACAGTTCCTCTCAATGAAGGACAGCTACAGTACTCTCTGCGTAAGGTCTACTGTTCTTATCTCCAGACACTTAGTAAGGCAAAGCTTGCCAGAGAGAAGTACAATGCAGATCAAAGTTCACAGCTTTACAGAACAGTTTCATACAGAAAAGCTTAACAGGGGCACTTTTATACTTAATACATTCACTGGACTAACAATACATTCAGGTAAATATATAGGTTAGCTAATTAACCCCTTCCATTCCCTCCTCTTCTTCGGACCGCTGGAATTCTTTCTCCAGCGCGTCCCTGGGAAATGACTGATATTCTCTAGCAAGGGCAATGAGCTAAAGAATCCATGACACAACTTTATATGCATGCATTGCATTAAACAGAAAATACAAAGGCAAAATAACAATGGGGAACACAATATCAACAGATACAACTAAGGATATTTTACTTTGAATATCCCTAACACTAATTACAGAAACTGTTCAACTGGTCACATTATCTGGTAACTGGTCAACACAAATTAAGGCAATATGATCATTCAGTCCTCCCATTCAGTGTTCTTTTCCTTCCTTTTCTTCCATAGGCGTGCACAGGGCCAATGCTGCTGTGGCAGCAGGCCTTTGTTGCTTCCTGGCCTTTGTTGCTTCCCTGGATCTTCAGCTTCAAGGGATGTTTCAGCACACTGTGGCAGGTCCTGTCTCTACATGAGGAGGCGGACACCAGCCACTTTCACCACTGGCAGTGTTGTCAAAAAGACTGTGTAGGATCTATGCCACTTAGGTTTCAGAATCGCTGCATAGGGATAAAACTGGCTTAGCAAAGCTACATGGCATTAGGGCACCTGCTAAAAGAATAGGAGATAGTTACAGAGATTATATCTGCCCTTGGAGGGTGGTGTCTTGGGCCCCTCCTGCCTTTCTTTTGCCTCACAGATTAACCTCACAGGTATCGATATTGATCACACCTCAGTCCTCCTCCCTGTTGGAGGCAAGCTAGAATAACCCAATCAAATAAGGACAGCCTCCCATACACTCACAAGATATTACTGACCATGCCGGATCACTATCTCCTCGAAATACAATATTCTTCCGCAATGATTATTTCATAGCTTCTTGGTCTACTCTATGGCCCAGAATAATAATTTAGTTCATTTTTCCAATCCATACAAACACTCTAAACTTAGAATACACACAAATATAAACAAATACACAATACAATCATACACAATATAAGCATTAGCATCCCCACAATTTCAGACCAATTTAACATAAAACTCTGCTAATGTCAGGGAACAGAAAGATACAATTTTCCCCCCAAATAAGATCCACTTCTTCAACATCACCTTCCAGACACACTACTAGAGCCATTGCAATTCTCACTATCTTGACATCCTTCAGAACATTCTCCTTTTTTAAAAAAACTTTTACATAGCAACTAATCTTTTCCAATATAACATTGTACAAGTGATCTAGGGTATTTGGGTATAGCTATTTTCTCCTTACTGTCTTCTCTTTCCTATTGTTCCATTTCTCCATCCCAATTATATTACCAGTTCCAACAGCCATATCAGAGACTAACTTTCCCTCCTCTTCTGTTTCCTGCAAACAAGCACCAGCCATTGATCCTCAGTACCTAATTTTCTACTTACCACCTCACCAAGCCTATCAGGACCTAGTGTCCAAGAATTAACTTACCACCACCAACCTATTTTTGACCCTCAGGAGGACTTAAGGTGGGAACAGGGCAGTAGGGAACAAATTCTGACAGAGTTGGGTTGTCAGACAGAATAGAACTTGGCCTATCTCGCTTCAGAGCCATCGGTAGGTCACTCTCATCATCTCACACTTGGCGGCCAGCTTAGCAAAATTGCTAACTCCTCACAACGGTGTTTCATTAGGACAATGGAGTTGAACCCTTGATGTGCTCATTCAAATAGTGACAATTTTCAGGTTTCTTTTAGGTAACAACGAATTATGGACAGGGCAATAGGAAAAACTCCTGTCTTTTTTAAAACAATCTTTGAAGGGCTTACTATATATCTACCACCTCTGAAGCAGAGCCATCTTCAGGCCTCTCTCATTGTCTCATGCTTCCATGGCAACAACCTGGCGGTCCTCTCCATGGTTTGGACAATGGATTCACCCCCCTAGATGTGCTCTGCAACCTTGGCATGGAGGGTGGTGTATTGCCTTCAATATTGTTTCCTGCTGGGCAGGGGGTTGGACTAGATGACCCTTGGGGTCCCTTCCAACTCTATGATTCTATGATTCTGTGATATGTATATCTTCACTTTATCATCAATTTTCCTTCCAATCATTCCAAAATTTCTGCCCCCTTTTCCTCCTGAGGTTCAAACTTACTCCAAATCCTAACTTACACTGTCAGGGCTACACTGTCAGTTGCTAACCATGAGCCCCTTCCCATTCTACTTCAACATTCTCTTCTCCTTCATTACACATCCCACAAACCTACATCTACATTCCAAAATACATTCTGCCAAGAAGCCATTTCTTCTGTTTCAAAACCTTCCCTGAAAAACTTAAAACCTGGGATATAAAATAAAACTTTTCCCCTCTAATCAACTTCTGTTGGAAACAATCAAACTGCTCAGAAGACATAATCTTCTTTTTTCTAAAGACATAATCACCTTTCCCCCCCTTTGTGGGAGGCAAATTTCCTTCCTTTGCAAGATTCACTGCTGCAAAGAGAAAAATCCTTGCTGTTTAAACTAAGGCTTCTCTCCATTTCTGTCCCCACTCTCATTGCTTTACCAAAGGTCAATTAAGAAACAAAATAAGACTGTACCAGCTTTAAAAACAAACTAACAAACATTCCTGATTGCAAGAGCAGCCCTCCTTTCAATGCTTCAGACACACTTTTACATTCACCTTAACATTGCAGAGAAATACTTTTACAGCCCAATTTATTGAAGGGACATACCTTGGCACACAAACAATTTCCAAAACACACTCACCAAACCCTGGGGTTCAAACAGATTCCTTGAAGGGACAACAAAACAAAACAACAAATACAAATTGTGCAGCCACATATACACGGAAAAAAACAGACTTCCCAGACTTCATTGGCAATGCAGCAAAAAATGAAACAATTTTGGGAACACAGAGTTTGGGAACACACATTTTAGGGCTGCTTTCTGCACCACCTTTCCAGCATAAGCCTCAAACAGGGACCAACACACACACACAGGCACTGCAGACACAGACAAACTCACAAAAATCACACTGCACAATCACTGCAAACACAGAACTCATACAACACACACAC
This sequence comes from Lacerta agilis, assembly GCF_009819535.1. Lineage (NCBI taxonomy): Eukaryota > Metazoa > Chordata > Lepidosauria > Squamata > Lacertidae > Lacerta > Lacerta agilis. Next base: position 44,802 of record NW_022681502.1, read on the forward strand.
ATACTGAAGGAAAAATCATAAAATTATTACAAGTCATAAATTTTTACACAGCAACAAAAATTCCAATTCCCCATCTCAGCAAGCTCAGGTTCGACCTGGGACACTCCTTCCACCTAACCAGACTTTTTCATGCACACACTCTCCGCTTCGCTAGGGACACTGAGTTCCTGCGTCTCATTCACTCAATACATCCACTGGAGCGTCCCCACACCATTCCCATACACAGAGTAAAATCACAGAAAAATTCTTAACCCCCTTCTCTCTCTGAAAAATTCTTAACCCCCTTCTCTCTCCTCAGAGAGGGCACCCCCCTTCTTTTCCCCACAGCCAACGGCACTCTTTTGCTCTCTGCTGGCTCCTTCCTGGCGGCCCTCTATGGCTCACGGCCAGGCTCCTGGCGGCCCTCTATGGCTCACGGCCAGGCTCCGGTGGCAAATCCACTTGCACACTACCGGATTTTAGCGGCGGCCCTCTACGGCACACGGCCGCTGCAGGATCGATCGCATCCTGCGCTTCCCCTTCCCTGGGAAGCTGCTCCCCCTGTGGAGCTTACCTGTCCTCTGCAGATCTTACTTCCCTTCCCCCCTTGCGGCCGCTTTCTCTTTCTCCCGTCGCCACGGTGCAGTTTGGCTCTCCCCCTGGGGTGAGCCAGTCCCTTCCCACAAACAGGCAGGAAGCGCGCTTGGGGCCAGCAAACGCCAGACCAGGAGAGCCTTTTCTGCTGTGCAGCGACGCCTCGGACTCCCTGTTTTCTCAATCCCGGGGAACAGCGAAGGGTTCCCGGCCAATGCACCACGTTATGGAGCCTTATTTGCCCCTACGGGTTCCCATTGTTGCGCCCGGTGAGAGAACATGGAAGTAAAAAAAAACCTGAGGCTTCTGGCTTCAGAGAGAGAGAAAGATTTAATTTCTGCATGCAGAGGTACCTGGGTGTTTAGATAGCCAAGCAAGTACAAAAGTTAGTCAGTTTACCAGCAGTTCTTATACAGTTTTCCAACTCATTCCCCCCACCTTCGGAAAACTTCCTCTTGTCCATATAAGGAACATTTCCTGTTGTACATATAAGGCAAATGACATTTAGCCAGAGTTGGTTCATGCGCACTCCAGCAAGGCCATCCTATCTCTTGACCTAGACAACAGTTCCTCTCAATGAAGGACAGCTACAGTACTCTCTGCGTAAGGTCTACTGTTCTTATCTCCAGACACTTAGTAAGGCAAAGCTTGCCAGAGAGAAGTACAATGCAGATCAAAGTTCACAGCTTTACAGAACAGTTTCATACAGAAAAGCTTAACAGGGGCACTTTTATACTTAATACATTCACTGGACTAACAATACATTCAGGTAAATATATAGGTTAGCTAATTAACCCCTTCCAGCTTCAGGTTCCAAGAAAGGAGATTCCGACTAAATATCAGGAAGAACTTTCTGACGGCAAGAGCCGTTGGACGGCGGAAGGGTCTCCCTCGGGAGGTTTCGGTCTCTCCTTCCTTGGAGGTTTTTAAGCAGAGGTCGGGTGGCCATCGGTCTTGGATGCTTTAGCAGAGATTCCTGCATTGCAGGAGGTTGGACTGGATGACCCTCGGGGTCCCTTCCAACTCGAACAATTCTATGAATCACCATTAATTATTTTTATTATAGCACTCACTATTACAGTGGCACCTCGGTTTTTGAACATCTCGGAAGTTGGACGTTTTGGATTTCAAACGCCAAAAACCCAGAAGGAAATGCTTCGGTTTTCGAACGCTTTTCAGAAGTCGAACATGCTATGTGGCTTCCATATTGAGTTTACTGTTAAGTAAATGCTTCTGGAAGTAAATGCTTCAGTTTTCGAACGCTTTTCGGAAGTCAAGCTGTCTTCCGGAATGGATTACGTTCGAAAACCAAGGTGCCACTGTATTTTAGCCGCCACCACCACCAACAATTATTATTATTATCATTAGCATCATGAAACATCAGTATTTTTATTACTATCCTGTCCATTGTTATTATTACACTGATACACCCTTTTCCTCCAAAGAGCTCAAGGCGCTGCTCATGGGCCTCTCACCCCGCCATCGTCACAACTACCCTGCGAGGCAGGCCTAAGCCATCCTTGGCGGCCGGGGAGAAACCTTGCAAAGCACTGAAGCTTCTCCCCCTCCTGGATTTCCCCCTTCCTGCTTCCCCTCCCCCTCTCTGCCTCTCCATCTCTCTCTCTCATTCACACAACCCCCAGAGCGCCTTCTTCCGGCTGCCGACTCACCCAGGTGCTCGGCCAGCTGGCGGCCCCGCTCCGACGAGACGACCCGCTCGTCCTCCATGTCGCACTTGTTCCCCACCAGCAGGACCTGGGCGTTGTCCCACGAGTAGGTCTTGATCTGGGTCGACCTGGCAGAGAGACGGAAGCAGCAAAGGGGTGGGGGTCATGGGAAGACTGGACAGCCAAAAAGACCACTCACTGTCTCCCCTTCCTGGGGAGCTGCTAAGCCAGTGATGGCCAAACTCGGCCCTCCAGCTGTTTTGGGACTACAACTCCCATCATCCCTAGCTAACAGGACCAGCGGTCAGGGATGATGGGAGTTGGAGGGCCGAGTTTGGCCATCACTGTATCTAAGCAGAGGTGGGAAGGCCAACAGCCAGGGACACTTCAGTCGAGATTCCTGCGTTGCAGGGGGCTGGGCTGGATGACCCTCGGGGGGCCCTTCCAATGACTGGACTATGCGCTTCAGAAGCTGAGAGCTCTCTGCCCTCCATTGCCCCCATCTGGGCTAGCAAAGGTCAGCCTTAAGTCTCTTTCTCCCCCGGAGTCACACTTCTGTATTGCCCCCATTCAGGGTGGACTTGATTTAAATCACGATTTAAATCATTAGTCAGTAAGACTTGATTCAAAACACTTTTTTACAGAAAGACTCATTCTTGCTGGTATAATCTTAATATTTACAACCAGAGGAAGGCTTCCTTTTTGGAATAATAAATTTTCGGAGTCGTTCTTTACAGTTATATCAAAAATTACTAGAAATACATTGACAGATAATTATGAAATTAAGGTGAGGTTTTAATAAGTCAACAGTTTATATTTGGACAACTTTTCTGCTGTATTTGGTTGGAAGGAGGAAAATAATAATTTCCTTAATAACAATTTAAACAATTTATTTAACTAGAACAATAACGTTATTGCATATACATGGAAAAATACGGTATATCTTGGTATTGTTACAGTGGGGCTATCATTGGATTATAATGGAAAATTTATAAAATCAAAAATATGAATAATAGTCCGGAGGCTGGTGACTCCCCACCCACCCCCAGGGTCTCCCCCGGGACTCACCAGTCCTGGACGGCGTTGAAGGACTCCTCGTTGGTGATATCGTACATCAGGATGAAGCCCATGGCTCCCCGGTAGTAGGCGGTGGTGATGGTCCGGTATCGCTCCTGCCCAGCCGTGTCCTGGGGAAAGGCCAAGAGAGGCTGTTACGGAGGGGCCCGGCAGGATCAGGCCCCAATTCTGTCCCAACATCAGCCAGAAGGAGCTCTTTCTTGGCAGAGAAATGGGGCTCTTTCGGTCACATTGAAAGATCGCTCCTTCTTTTCCTTTGAATTGTTTAGTTCATCAAACTTCTACACTGCTTGATTGTAAAAGAAATGCCAAAAACCCACACAGCTCAGAGTGGTTTACAAAAAGGTAAAATAACACCCAAGAAAATTTTACAGTAGCTTAAGATATACCAGAAGTTAAAATACTGACACGGGTTAAAATTCACATCTTCCTAAGCACCTGGATAGGCTTTTATGATTTTACTATATGGTTTTCTGTTTTTGTACACTACTGTGATATATTTTTATGATACCATGGCATATAACTATTTTTATAATTTTATTTTTAAATAGGTCTGTGGGAAGGAGGGTGTAATGATGATGATGATGATGATGATGATATTATTTATACTCCGCCCATCTGGCTGGGTTTCCCCAGCCACACTCCCTAATGTTTTTTTTTTTTATGTTCACGTTTTATATCCTGTATTTTACTCTGCGAACAGATCTTATGAACAGCAGTATACGAATCAAACAAATAACTAAACTAACTTTAGATGCCAGGCTAAAACATTCTTCTTTGGCTATTAAATAAGCTATGCCCTGTTGAAAGCCAGGATGGACAGACTGTTATTATGAACATTTTACTGCTTTTCATTATTTTTTTATTATTGCGCCCCATAAAATGGGTTCTTTTATTAATTATTATTATTTTATTTAAAAGATTTTTTATTACAAAACAGTTGACATAAAACATAAACAAAGACAACAACGTAAACAAACCATAAACCCTGACATAAACTAACATATCATTTAACATACACACCCTTTAACTTCCGATACACCTCATTGTACTTTTTACACTGTATTGATCTGTACGCACTTCATTATCATTATGCTTTTCTGATATTTGTCAAAAGAAATTTTAGGTTTTATAGTTTCCTTACACTTCAAGATTCAGTCTAAATCACAATACTTTCTGAGATATTCTTTTAATATTATCCAATCTTTACAGACTTTCTGGTTCGAGTTTCCTCTTATTCTCCCAGTCATTTTCTCCAATCCTAAATACTCTACCAATTTTGCTTGCCAGTCGGTTTTTGTGGGGACTAAGTCACCTTTCAATTTTTTGCTAGCTGCTGTGGTTGCGTGCAGAAAGAGGCTTCTGTATTTTTTTGGTATTTCGATGGACAGAATACCTAATAGGAAGACTTCACGGTTTTGTTTTTTTAAGGAGAGTTTGAAGATCTTTTTGAGTTCATTATGGATTATAATCCCAGAACTCTCTTATTATCGTACGGTGCCATTTACCATTCTGCTTTTCATTCTGCTCAAGAGTCTCCTCCAGCACCATAATTCAAAAGCATCAATTCTTCGGCGATCAGCCTTCTTGATGGTCCAGGTCTCACTTCCGTACATTACTACTGGGAAAACCATAGCTTTAACTATACGGACCTTTGTTGGCAAGGTGATGTCTTTGCTTTTTAAGATGCTGTCTAGGTTTGTCATTGCTTTTCTCCCAAGAAGCAGGCGTCTTCTAATTTCGTGACTGCTGTCACCATCTGCAGTGATCATGGAACCCAAGAAAGTGAAATCTCTTACTGCCTCCATTTCTTCCCCTTCTATTTGCCAGGAGGTGATGGGACCAGTGGCCATGATCTTAGTTTTTTTGATGTTGAGCTTCAGACCATATTTTGCGCTCTCCTCTTTTACCCTCATTAAAAGGTTCTTCAATTCCTCCTCACTTTCTGCCATCAAGGTTGTATCATCAGCATATCTGAGGTTGTTGATATTTTTTCCGGCAATCTTAATTCCGGTTTGGGATTCATCTGTTTTATTACTGCGCCCCAAAAAATGGGTTCTTAACGTCGTACGCCGCCCTGGAATCCTTTGACGAAAGGCGGCATATACCGTATTTTTCTGTCTATAAGACACCCCCATGTATAAGATGCCCCCTATTTTGGGGGACTCCGATTTCAGAAAATGGGGGGGGGGTTTAGATCTATCTGTGTATAAGATGCCCCCAAATTTTGGACATTATATTTTAGGGAGAAAACCTAGTCTTATACAGTGCAACTTCGACTTACATACACCTTGTCTTGTGGATGTTCCAAGTTGAGTCCGTGGCAAACCCGGAAGTAAACACCAGGTTTGCCGCAATTAGCACGTGTTTCTCCATTGGCTCCCAGTACGTTTCTGAGCACAATTCAAAGGGTTGGTTCTGACCTTAGAAGTCCAAAACGGCCCAGTAGACCTGAAGGATCGTCTCCACCCCCATCGTTCAGCCTGGACACTGAGGTCCAGATCTGAGGGTCTTCTGGCAGTTCCCTCCCTGCGAGAAGTGAGGTTGCAGGGAACCAGGCAGAGGGCCTTCTTGGTGGTGACGCCTGCCTTGTGGAACGCCCTCCCACCAGATGTCAAAGAAATAAACAACTACCCGACTTTTAGAAGACATCTGAAGGCAGCCCTGTTTAGGGAAGTCTTTAAGGTTTAATGTTTTAACGTTTTTTTAATATTCTGTTGTGAGCTGCCCTGAGTAGCTGGGGCAACCCAGTCAGATGGGTGGAATATTGATAAATTATCATCATCATCATCATTAGAGATCTGTCTTTCAAAGGAGCCTCCCTCAAAGGGCTGTCGTGAGCGTAAAATAGGCAAAAATTAAATAGTAACGATAACAAGACTCACAGCCCTGTCTTTGCCCCTATCTTAACTATGCAAAAAAGGACCAGCGTCATTAATGGTGCCACAGACTGGGAAGAAAACAAAACCCAGTTTCTGTTCCACATCCACCTTCCTTCTCCCCCTCCCGCAATGCAGCTCACCAGCCAGAGCATGCTCTCTGGAAATGCGAGCTGCCAAAAAGTGCTTGCGGAGGGGGAAAATAATAATTAATATGTGGTTATTAGTCAAAGCGACATCCAGAGAACTGGCTTCCGCTGGGGGGAAATGTCTACGCGAAGGAAAACAAGACGGCAAAGACTTTTGGCACGGAAACCTGTTCAGTTCCTGACACCCCTTTCAAATCCCATTGTTCGTTGCTGTGTTTTGCCGTGCAACATTAAAAATAAAGCACCTCTACCTTTTTAAATAAATGCATGTATTGCAGTTGCAAACGTCGGTGGGGATGCATCGACCCCAAGGCGAGAATCCGGAATGGAGACAAGGATTCGCTTTCCACGAATCCGTCGCCATCTTTTCCAATCGAGCCCACCCCATATCATTCGCCCGCTGCCCAGATCCCTTCCTAACCCTGTTGGATTAAAAACACTGAGAGAAATAAACAAGCCAATCTCTCTTTGAGGACGGTGTCCACAAAACGCTGCTTCTGGCCAGATTTCCCTGGGAGTCTGGGGGCGGGGAGGGCCGCAGCCCTAATAACCGGCCCTTAAACCTGCACGCTTTGTTCCATGGCCTACTTTTCCTCCTGCATAACCCTTTTAGCTAATTAAATGGCCGGCCACTCGCAACATGCAAATCTTGGGGCCGCCAAGCCGTTCCTACAGGAGGCGTCAAAGCGGGATTTTATGGGAGGGGGAGACAAATTTGCACACTCAGGCCAGGGAGGATTAAATTTTAAAAAATAAAACACCAGATCCTAGTTAGCGGTATTTTCGTGCATCAGGAAGGGTGGGGTGGGGGGTGTTATAAAAATTAGGTTCAACCCCAGAAGGGAGCCCATGAACCCGGGGGAGAGCCTTAGTAGGGCTCCCCTCCTCTCAAGAGCACTTATGAATAAAATAGAGACGATACAGAATCTCCCAAAGCAAGGCGGTTGCCCTTTATTTTATTACTGCTGCAGCAGGGTGTCTTTGCAAGCAAAAAGACCACAAACAAAGGTACGCAAGCTCCTTTGTTCTACACTTTTTGAAATTCCCCCCCTCCAGCTCAAGACCACCCCTCCATACATTAGAATTACATCACAAATTGGGAGGGTCTGGTGGCAACTTGGACCCTGCCCCCATGACTCTTGCCCTCCACAAAAAACCCATCAAGTGAAACAAAAGATATTTACATTTCCCTATATCCCAGCCATGAGTGCTCACTAGAAGGGCAGATCCTGAAGTTGAGGCTCCAGTACTTTGGCCACCTCATGGGAAGAGAAGACTCCCTAGAAAAGACCCTGATGTTGGGAAAGATGGAGGGCACAAGGAGAAGGGGACGACAGAGGATGAGATGGTTGGACAGTGTTCTCGAAGCTACTAACATGAGTTTGGCCAAACTACGAGAAGCAGTGAAGGATAGGCGTGCCTGGCGTGCTCTGGTCCATGGGGTCACGAAGAGTCGGACACCACTGAACAACAACATATCCCAGCCAAGTTAATCACACCTTTTTGTCTGACACTTAGATATCAGGATGCCAGAGATTATCACTCAGGCAGAGGTCTGCTGAGTAGCTGGAGGGGCAACCCCCCTTTGTTCCTGAGACAAATACTTGGTCAGTTGGGAGTGAGGCCTGTCTTCCTGTGCTGGTTTTCGGACATGTGGCCTTATTTGTTTTGGTACATTAATAACAATTATTATACATAAATAAAATACCTTAAAATTCTTACAACATTCGTCCCCAAGCTGCATTGGGAAGGATCCGCCTCCCGGTTTACCCCAAACCTCCAGGAATTTTAATTATGGCAAAGAAGCTAAACCCCAAAAAAAGGTTAACAAGGAAACAGGATTAAGTGAGATCAAGGCAAGAGACGGGCAGCTTGCATTTGCCAACAGAAAACTCCTTATTTCCTTCGTAGAAATGGAGAGGAGATGGCCCCCCACCCACCCCAGATGGCCGACAGCTTGTGCCCCCCCCCCCGCCTGCCTGTTTGTGGCATGCAGGATTGACACACACACACCCAGAAAAAAAGGTGAGCAATTTGGGAAGAGTCTGGATACGGGAAGAGGGCTGATCTGGCTTTTTCAGGCTACGGCTATCTCAAGCCCTGACTGCAGTGGGGTGTCAACGCAGCACCCCTCCTTCAGATGCTGTTGGACTACAAATCCCATCATCCTTCTCCTGCAGCAACACTGGCCGATGGGAGTTGTAGTCCGAAAAGGCATCAGATATTCTTGCACACCGACTCACACTTTTCCCCTTCTTCCCAGCAAGGGAGGAAAAAATCGTGCATTTGTGAGCAGGCAAAGGAGAAGAGCCACGTTTTCCTGCGTCAGAGGAGGCGGTCCGGAAAGCTAAATTTGCCCACGCGGCATGTTCTGTCCCTGACATCGGGAACAGGCTGCCTGCTGGCTGCGATCCTGCGGGGTCTGCTTCCTTCTGCAACCCCAACGACACACACAGAGGGGTAAAAGAAGCTGTCTTATGCAGAATCCAGACCAGCTTGCCCACCTAGCACAATACTGCCTGCTCTGACTGGCAGCAATGGCTCCCCAGGGGGTGAACTCTGACCTGAATGCAAAGTGACTGCATTCAAACTTTCATGGGGGGCAGGAAACGCCCTGTTTTCAGCTCCCTCCCCACCCAGAACGGGGACCCCCACCCACTGATCTTGCTTACAGGAAATGAAAACAGGCTGCATAATGACATAAGAATGTTGTTGTTGTTGTTGTTTTTGTTATTATTATTTATTGAATTTATATACTGCCCTATACCTACAGGTTATCAGGGCAGTTCACAAAATAAAATCAAAATATAAAACCCACAACATATCCATGATAATAACAATATTACACGTCTCCTCTTTCTTCCAAGGATGACTGAAATAAGATTACAGTCGTTTCATTGAATAACTCACATTTGCCCCAATAATTGTTCTGATAATAATGATATTATTATCTGCTCTGTATCCCGTATTTCCTCTGAGGATTACTTGATATAGATATTTCCTCTTCCAAGGATGACTGAAATAATATTATGGTTATTTATTACATAACTCACATTTGCTCCAAGAATTGCTGTAAAAATCGCAGTATCGTAATTTATTGTGTATTCTGTATTTCCTCTGAGGATTACTCACATATTAAAGTTGTTTATTACATACCCGTAATTATTCCACTTCAACTAGGCCTTTGGCTGATTTGACATCCAATGACCTTCTAAGATGTGTTGGGGAGTGGGGCGCTATTGGACTGTTCTCATTTTTATTTTTATTCTGCATTTTGTGGTTTTATATTGTGATTTTATCTTGTGAACTGCCCTGAGACCTGCGGTTATCAGGTGGTATACAAATTTACTTAATAATAATAGTAATAAATATATTTATTGCCTAGCCCACCATTCCTCCAAGAATCCCTCTAATAATGCAGAAATAAACTATTCTACTTATTATGCAGCACCTCAAACATTGTAAATATTTGTTGCATTTCCTCCAGGACGCTTAAGTTGCTCCCACCCTCCCCTTCCCCATTTCATCATCACAACAACCGTGCGAGGTAGGGCAGGATGAGAAGACACTCTATAGCCTCCAAGGTCACCCGGCACATGGCTGAGCGGCCATTTGAACCCGGGCCTCTCCGGGACCCTCGTCTGCCTTGCTTCCCTCTATCCTGCCCTCCCCGCAGGCCCTGCGTGACCCCAAGGGTCACATTCTGCGCTATGCAATCGTCCCGAGGGCCGCATGGCCTCACAGTGGGTGGGGCCAGGAGCAGGAGGAGCCACCAATGCAAATTTCGCTTCCAAGAGGCCTGGTCCGAGTTCGAGAGCAACACTGCAGCCAATCCAAAACCAAGAGGAGAGTGCCAAGGGCCTGGTAAGATAGGCCCGGGGGCCGCATGCGAGATTCGATCTAATCCTGCTGAAAACAATCTAAAGGCCAACAATGGCACCGGAAGCTCAAGCAGCAGGGCCCCATCTCTTTGCCTGTCTGCAGATAGACTGCTCCTGAACAGGGGGCTCCGCCTGAGCCACCAAGAGGCCCTCTCCTCCTCCCCTGCCCCACACATTTGGTTCACACACACAGAGCACACTTTTAAATGCCACCCAGGCAGGACCGGATTGAGGTTTGATGCGGCCCTCAGCTCCTGAAGTTAATGGGGCCCTTTATATGTCCAGCTGTCCGTTGTCAAAAAAAAACTCTCACTGTTCTTTTGTGTTGAATATATGCTATATAGCCATTGATGGACCAAGCCATTTGCACCTGTTGTCATGCAACCAGGCCATGCAGAATGTAGGCACCCTATACTGTATATAGAAAGGAGCAAACCAGGAATATTTGAGGGAGCAGGCTAGCAGGCGGGGCCCATGACTTACATCAGAGGAGCCGACACAAAACAAAACATGGTTGCTGGATGTAGGTTTTATTTTGTTTGTTTTTCATCTTCTGTTTTGGAAATGGACATCCAGTTTCCCCCCCTTTTAATTTTTTGGGGGCCACCAAGAGAGTGGGGCCCTAAACTAGAGCTTATTGAGCTTAGACGTAAATCCGGCCCTGCACCCAGGCCAACAGCCATCATCAGCCCCGGTCCCCGCAGAAAAGACGTCAATCTTGGTGACATCAATAGGGGGGCCCAGCTTCCTGGTTGCCCTTGGCACCCGGGCATCAATCATTCATACGCCAGGCGTTGCGTGGCAGCCCTTTGGCCTGGACAGCCGTCCCTCAACAGGACACACGCTCCTTTCTCCCCCTGCACAAATCTGATCCAGTTGCAAGCGTCCCTGTCCACTGAAAACCAAGAGGATAGGAGGTGGAACTGCAAAAAGCTTTGCAAATGTGCCAGCGATTTTAGCAAACCTCGTAAAGGTTTGCTAATCCAGCAGCCCTGAAATTTGTGCCTGATAATTTCTGCATATGGAACTGTTGCTCTACAGGAGCAGTGCTGCAGGAGAAAATCACAAAGTGTCATTTGTGTGGAAGCATACTGAGACATGGTACCTGTGGGTGGCTGCACAACAGCAGCGCCTGTACTTTGTTTCACACGGGAGTGTTGGCGTGCAGCCTCGCTGCTGAATTTGTATGCCACGCTTGGTTGTGACTGCTCAAGAATAATGGCCGTGTACAGTAACTTGCCCGTGTACTGGCATGTGGGTAGATTTGCCTAAGTGGCTTCTCAAATCAAATCTAATGTAAGTGTGTGGAAGTAGCTCTTTATGCACATATACTGTGTATGAGCTGTTTAATCATTCATGGCTGAAAATTAGCTGCACGCCATTATTCACTAAGTTACATTAACGGCAGCCCATGTTTTATTGTACTCCCACAGCAGAACGAAATATTGGAACAAAGGCATGTTCAGGGATACTGTAGTCTGCCGGATAAATATGTATTTTGAAGGGGGCACACCATTAGCAAATAGTAAAAAATCAAAATCAAAAATCAAATGAACCTATTTGCTCAGTTGAAATCCCTCCCCTCCTTTCTAAATAATGCAATATGGCAGGACTAATGGTCAGATTGTATCTGGTGTGAAAGTATTTGCCTAGAGGTGAATTGTTCCATACACAGCCCCACTGCCAAGCACAAAGACTTTTATTCTTCTTCAGTTAATGTAGCACGTGCTTTTGAAATGTCTAACTATGCATCTAGTAACATTTGGGGTCAGGTCCTGAACTTTTGGATTCTTTTTCCCTTTCTGTTTTCTCTCCTTTTATTACCGTACTCTGACATTTTTAGACTTTGTGGCAATGAGGACTAGAAACCTAACAAGGAATACTGGGACTCGCACACGGAATGAAAAGGGGGCTAGGAGCCACATGCAGGCTGGAGACGTTTACTTGTAAGAAGAAAGGTCTTCATAAGTTATGAGACCGTGGCATTTCACTTGCGGCTCATCAGGATCATGAAATATTGTGCACTTTTTCTTTATGGTCCTTCTTTCCTTTTCCTGGGCATTAGGAAACCATGGAAAGGATGTTGAAATTTTGGAGCAGTGACTAATCAAAATTTCCTTGAGGTGAATCCCTTAATGGATTTTAGTTGCTTTCAGAGACTAACAGCAATACAGTGGTACCTCTTTAGCTGATGGGTCCTCCTGCTGCCTCCGTGCTGCTGCGGCGCAATTTCTGTTCTCATCCTCAAGCAAAGTTCTTAACCCGAGGTACTATCTGTAACCTGAAGCGTCTGTAACCCAAGTGTAAGGTTCTCGGTTAGTTGCTCATGAGTAAGCAGCCAGGACTCCGCTGTCTCCTTTAAAGATTTTATCGTGCAAACTATGTACAGTGCAGAGCTTAAAAGTTCATGTCTGTATCAAGTGGTGTCAGAATCTGGGAATGGCCCCTTCCGGTTCTGACCTCAGCAAAAGAGTTTCGGTATACAAAAACCCCGCCTTCCATCCTTTCTTTTCACCCCACGACGTCTTTGGGGCGACGGAAATTGCGTTCCCCCTGTATCACCCTCGGAACTGGGGGAGTGCTGGGTCTCTCTTGCACCCCCAGAGCCTCTACTCCCTTTCCCCTGTGAACTCTCCCCCTCCTCGCTGGATGCCTCGCCGCTCCTCTCGCTACCAGAGGAGGTGCTGCTGGCAAGGTGGGACTGGGGCTCCCTGTAGCATCCAGAGAGCCCTTCCACCACCTTGCGCTGCATCGGGGACAGTTCCCTGACACCGAGGTACCACTGTATTGATATCTAGATAAATATATGTTAGGGTCTGGTAGGATTTTTTACCCAGATTATATTACTAGACAGTGCTTTCGTCGCTTCTGTTTCTTTTCTTTTCGCCTCCCACTTTAGAGAATGTGGTTTGGCCTCTTTTCATGAGTCACCTAGAAGTGTGAAGCATCTTTCTGCAGTACATGTTCTCTCTGTTTATGATGTATTGTAGTCTGGGTTACAAAGGCTGATGACTGAGGATCTGACAGCCTTACCTTATGTGCCTGAGGGAAGAGTATAAATTTTCTTGCAGATGATTAACTGGGGGCGGGGTGGTGGCGGGGCGGCGGGAGCAATCAGGGTCTCCAGAAATGCATTTTCAGCTCAGAACATTGGAGACTACCAAAAACACCTCTGGGTGTAAGATCATTGTTGTGCAGATACGGAAAGGTCCACAATGTTTGAAATTCACTTGCTACATAGATGGCCCGTGATGCATAGAGGATACCCATTGCTATTGACACACTTTCCTGTAAAAGGCATCTCAACTGTCTGCATGATTAGGGCCACTCAGACTGTAAGCTATTTCATACCTTACAGTCCCTTCATTGAGCAACACCACATGCTGTGTAATGTTCGTAGTTGCCCTTACGTTTTAGAGAGAGAAAGGGAGAGATTGTCTAGTTATTCAACACTTTCATGTTAGGTGAGTTAGAATTATAATGTGGTTTTCTGTTCAAACTGCTTACTCCACAACTAATTGAAGGTTGCGGCACATAATATCAGCACTATTCGGAAGCTACTTTCAGTTTCTTCTCATGATGACTGCGGAATGAGGGTGGGAATTAAACCAATCTGTGATGAGCTGATTATTTTGTAGAAAAGTAATTATGGAGAGGTAGTTGTGTTACCCTGTTATGGTAAAAATAATAAGATGTGTTGCAGAACCTTACGTCTAACAAATTTATTGTGGCATTGACCTCTTCTTGCATGTCATGGTTTTTGGGTTTACAATTTTTCTACTCCATTGGCATGTGTGTTTTATATCTGACGATAGAGAACATACTCAAGTGAGAACTAGATGACGAAAGTTTATGTCACACTCATCTTTATGGTGCCTCAGACTAGTAAGGACAGAAGAGTCCTGTTGGATGAGACCAAAGGCCTATCAAATCCTCCAGCATGCTTTTTTCACAGAGGCCAACTAGGCTCCTCTGCAGCCCAATTACTGGTAGGTGGGCTCTCAAATTTTCAGCGGTGCCCTGTGTGATGCTAAAATTCAGTTCAACCCCCCTAACCTCATGTGCTCCATTCTACAGCATTGTTGTGGGACCCCCATGCAATGTGGCACCCACTGTGGCCATATTGGTCATGCTACCCTAAACCTGCCTCTGGCCTCTGGGAAGCCCACAAGCAGGACACAAATGCAGAAGCACTCTCCTTTTTTTGTTTTGCCAGTGAGCTAGTCTGTAGTCTGTTATCCACTTACCTAGGAGCAAGCCTCATCAAAATCAGTAGGACTTACTTCTGAGTACACATGTATAGGGTTGTGGTTAACGGTTTATTGTCTATAGCAGAAATGGAGACTCTGTGGCCCTCCAGATATTGCAGCATTTCAACTCCCATCACCCTGGACCACTGGCCATATAGACTCAGGCTCATGAAAGCTGGAGTCCAGCAACCTCTGGAGGTCCATTGAATCCCCAACTCCTGCTTATAGGCTTTCATTGTCAATTTCATTGGCTTGTTTTTAACTGTATATAACTTTACTTGGCTTTCCCCTTTATTTTTGCATTAAATTTATACCCTGCCCTTCCTCTTAGAGGAGCCCAGCATTTGTAGAATTTTGTCCAGAAAGATAGCAAGCTTCCACCAGGCCTTTCAGATTAAAGAGGAATGCTGGACATTGAAAATGGTGAATGCATTTTTAGCAGATCAGATGTAGCAATCAGAGAAGGCATTTCCTTTCATTCCCTTCCTTCTAAGGAATCGTGTCATTGCCTTTTTCCTCTTAGTGCCTGCTACCCTCTCACTTCCCCTCGGTGACCAAATACATATTAGTTACGGGCAGGTTCTTGAAATTAGATAGACACTGGCAAGCAATTGTTTATTGCTCTCAGGTTTTTCATTCTTTGCGATACCCTACTGGGAGCTTGAAAACACATTTTTATTTCCTTATGATTTTGCCCTTTTCTACTTGAGAAAACATTGATTCTCATTCCCCTCTAGAATGGAACACAAGTCAACATAAATGCCCTTTCTTTCCTGGCCTGCCCCATCCACGTTGTTAATGTCAGCCTAGGGTTGGTTAACCTAGATGCTCTTTCTAGCAGTGTTAAAGCTGAGATCCTGCTCTATAAGTGGTGGTTCCAGCACAGACAACTGCACTTGCAGCAGATAGATTCAGGGCCACTGCTGGCACAAACAGAGGTGTCCACACCACAATAAGTAGAGTGGGAACTAAGGAAAAGAGGAATCCTGAAGAAGAACACAGGGAAATGTATTTTACTGAGTCAGACCGTTGGTCAATCCAGCTCAATATAGTCCACATTGACTGTCACAGGATCTCTAGAATTTGGGACAATGATCTCTCCTAGGGATTGAATCATCTGCATGCAAAGAAGATATGCTACTGCTGAGTTTGGACCCTTCCTCTTCTGTTTACCCACACCTTCACATTTCTGATTGTTTCTTGAAGAGAGAGAAGGTGGTACCTGACCCCCACCCCACCAGCCCACACATTCCATACCAACATATAATAAGTTATCATTTATACCCCACCCATCTGGCTGGGTCTCCCTAGCCACTCTGGGCGGCTCCCAACAGAATATGAAAACATGATGAAACTTCAAACATTAAAAACTTCCCTAAACAGGGCTAGCTTCAGATGTCTTCCAAAAGTCACATAGTTTTTTATTTCCTTGACATCTGATGGGAGGGCGTTCCATAGGATGGACGCCACTACCGTGAAAGCTCTCTGCCTGGTTCCCGTAATCTCACTTCTCGCAGTGAGTGAACCGCCAGAAGGCCCTTGGAGCTGGACCTCAGGGTCCTGGCAGAACGGTAGGGGTGGAGATGCTCCTCCAGGTATACTGATACAGGCTGTGGGTGGCTTCATCAGGAAGTCTATGGGAGGCTGTAGAGACTGCCCTACACACCTGGAGCAATATGCAGCTGTTGCTTTGTTTCAGGACTTGTTGCACGTTTTTGTGGCGTCCTTGAGCACAGCGTGTCTGGCCAGTCGTTGTGACTCCCTTCCTCTCTCCTTCTGATTGTGGCTTCCTCCTTCTCTCTATTGTAACTCCATTCACCATCCTCACTGCACACCATGGTTTCTTTCCACCCTGCACACCATGGTTTCTTTCCACCCTGCCACTGCCTGTGTTGGATATTTGTCGGAGGGAGCAGAGCAGAAGAGGGATGCTGCCCTGTGTGCCTATCCTATCATGAAATGGGAGCATGCCTCCACAACGTTGCCTTGGCAGTGAGTTCCCATCACCCTGGAGGAGGCAATGGAGAGTGGCTTTTGCACTCTGTTTCTCCTGCTTCCAACCAGCACTTCTCCCAGTGGGAGATGGGTCCAGCTTCTTGAGTTGATGGTGGGTCCTCTGGCAGGTTCTGGGTGCCTAGCCCTTGATACCACCCCTTTCCCCTTCCCTTCAGCTGAACAGGAGCGGTAAGCCTGTTTCTGCTGTCAGCTTGCTCTTGCTAAACTGAGTTGATTGAGCCCAGTACATCCCCATTGGATGTAATGGAGTTACACTGATATATGCTATCTGACGATCTGGATTCTGAATGACTAACCCAGTGCCAGTGAATTCTGAATGACTAACCCAGTGCCAGTGATTCAGAGGATAATACACGATATGTGAAATTGCAGTAATTTTTTTTTTGTCACAGTAGGTCAGAGCCTGCCCCTTAACTCACCAAGTGCTCCAGTTATCTCAACGTTTCCTGCTATGTTCTGTCTTTATTGTGTTTTTGTAAATGCAACTTTCTAATGTGCTGAGAACCACCTGTTTCTGGTTCATTTGCTGTTAAGTGAAATGAATATTTCTGCAAGTTGGACATGGATACATCCCTCCTCCCTTTTTAACAAAAATTTTTGTGTTTACCAAGGTGATGAAAAGCATCCCACAAAGATTGTGCCCTGCTGTTGGGCATGTTGGTATGAGAGGAGTGAAGGTTTTTTCATCTCTCATCTCTGCCTTCCTTTTAAACAATGAATAATGGACTTTGTATTTTAAAATGGCATTTCAGTGACTGTGCTAGATTGAGCTATATTTCTTTGGCGCGAATATATTCGTGTGGTGATAAACTACTTATGGAGTTTGCCTTGGGGGTCTGTTTAATATAATGTACTTTGATGCAGAAGAGCTGGTGGAATTTGTCAGCTCCTTTCCAGGGCGGTTATACCCAACCTTCTTGTAATATTTTCATTTATTCATACAAAGCTTTAAATATTCTCCAAATAAATGAAGCATATATGATCCCCAAGAGGCTCATCAGTTTAAATCTGCAGAAGTTGGAGGGTTAGAGAACAATATTAGTCCTCTCTCTGGGGGGCCTTTCTGGTGTTACCTGCATAGCAGGGGAGCCATTATCATAAGTGTCCTTTTCCACTCCTAAAAACAAGGGCAATGGGAGGAGTATGGTAGTGCTCCTTCCCCAGGGCTGCCTCAAGAAATTTTGCTGCCTGACACAAAGAACAAGATGGCGCCCCTTCTCTTACCCGCCATTTGTTGTACCAATGGAAACTGGATTAGTGGCTGAATATTACTTCAGTACTGGTGACAAGTTAGCAGTATCAAGCAGGGCTGGCCCAAGACATTTTGACACCTGAGGTAGACCCCAAAATAGCGCACCCCCCAGCCAGGGAAGATGGAGTAAGGGGAGAACTATATCAGTGACGGGGGGTGGGGGTGGAGACCGACATTGGAATCTGCTGACTTGGTGGATTCTGCTGCCTGAAGCAGTCGCCTCACCTTGCCTCATGAGTGGGCCGGCCCTGAATAAAGATCTGCATTGGGATCTGCTGCCCCACTGTATCCTGCTGCCTGAACTCCAGTGTTGGTGAGCTCTTTGTGTTTTAACGGGAATTGCCAAAAGAAGAAAAGCAAGCACCCTCTGCCTCCTGTTTTTTGTGTTTCTGGGAAATGCCTTGCATTTGTTTTATTTTCTTATTCTCTGCTTCATTTCAGTTTAATTTTGATACATGACTGTGTTGCACTTAGCTAAATGGAAGCAGTAGCAGTGACTACAGGTCCTATTTCTAAATATCTGAAAGGGCTTTCAGAGAGTTACTGACCCTTGAACATCAAATGAAGGTGTTATTTTTAATTGAATTGATTTTGACTGGAGTTTTTAAACTTTTTTTATTTATTTTAAATTTCAATTGGAAGTTTAGAAAGATGCCAGCTACAGAGGAGGTAACATCCAATTTGAATGATGTGGTTATTTCTTACAGGTATTATTTACATAATATAATAAGATAAGCTAATTAAATGTCAGACCATTTGTAAGACAAAACTCAAATGAATCGAATAGGTCAAAAGAAGCAGCAATTAGTTATGCATGTATAATTCAGTTACATTCATATTTAGAAAAAGGAGATGTCACGTCAGGTCAACATTTTATTCTAATTACTTTTTCATACTAATTTGTCATACAAAATTGCTGAGAGCAAACCAAATATTTCTTATTAGAAGTTTATATTAACTTTTAAAAGTTTGGATTTGTGGTTATTGCAGCTACAGGAAACTTGTATTTAGGAATATTGGATATGTCACTAAGATGTGGGACATTGTAGAATAAGGTTCCATCTGTCTGAAAGTCTGTCTCTCTGCCGCCCTGAACTGTTAGGCCTGTGTAGAAGTGAAATTGAGTAGACTAGATATGAAGGACCTGAAACAAGTTGCTTGAGAGAGAACCTCTAAATTGGCCTGTCTTTAGAAATGCCAGAGTGTCATGATGGACCACATGCCTTTTGAACAGATGTTACCAGCTTCAGTTCCCAGGTTGGGTGGGAAAAAAATACCTGTTTGAAACCCTGAGACCACTGCCTGCATAGCCATTGTGATGACCTCCAGATGTTGGTGGCTTTCAACTTCCACTAGCCCCAACCAACACGACCAATGGGGGCAGGACTACCAGGAGTTGTAGTTCAACAACACCTGGAACCAGGGGCGTTCCTAGCCCCTTGGCTGCCCGGGGCGGGAAGCCAAGAGGCACCCCTGGGGGGCGGGGCATAGCGGCGTGTGCGTGCGTCATGACGTCATGACGCACACACGCGCGGCGACGGCCCGGCATCCCCGGGGGCGGGGCATCGCTGCGTGTGCGTCATGACGCGCGCGCGCGCGGCGACGCCTCGCCCCCGGGGTATGCCGGGCGGGGGCTTGGGGGCCTCGGCGGGCTGCAAAGAGCCCTGAAGCCGCTGCCGTAGCGCAAAGGGGTGCCAGGCTGCGGCTTCGGGGCTCTTTGCAGCCCACCGAGGCTCCGGAAGCGGCAGCCCGGCATCCCCGGGGGCGGGGCATCGCTGCGTGTGCGTCATGACGCACGCACGCGCGGCGACGCCCCGCCCCCCGGGGATGCCGGGCCGCCACTTCGGGAGCCTCGTCCGTGCAGCGCTGCTGCTCCCGGGGTGACGGAGGGAGCGGCGGCGCGTGGGAGTGGTGGGAGGGGCCGCCGCTTGTCACCCCACGCGCCGCCGCTGCCTCTGTCACCCCAGGAGCAGCAGCACCACACACACCCGCCTAGGGGCGGGACGAGGGGCGGCCCGCCCCCACCGCCCCCACCCTACGACGCCCCTGCCTGGAACACACTATCCCTGGTGTAGTCTGGGCTAGATGAACCAATGCTTTTGTGTGTGTGCGTCAGTGGAAGCTGTCATGGACTGGTTGGACGCAGAAGGGAGGAACCAGCTGGGGAACCACAATAGAAAGAAGGCTCACAGCCTGAGGAGTGGTGGTGGGACAACAGTGAGTGGTCAGAGGGGGAAGAGGAAGAAGACTGGGAAGAGGAAGTGTTGGAAGCTGAAGAGGTAATAGGGCTTAGTGAGCTGGGAGAGTCTGTGGCAGAGAGAAATCCAGAATCGGAGGCAGAAGCTGAATCAGGAGAGGGAGGCCAAGAGGCAGAGATGGGTAAGGCTTGTGAAGATGGCTCAGGCTTGTCTTCTCCTGCTGCTGCAACAAGCTACCCTCCCTCCTTGTATCCCAGAACCAGAAGAGGCATAACAAATGGTGGAGGGGAGGTTGGCTGCATGCAGGTATGGTCTCAGATTGCTTGGAAAAAGCACCGGGGAGGAAGGGAATTAGATGTCTGTGAAGAGGCAGGGCCTTTCAGTCTCAGCAACTGATTTTCATGGAGTAAGACCACTGGAGATGAGCTTCTCTGCTTAATTGTATTCACTACTCCCGCTCACTGCAAGTTTCATTCAGTGCTGTGTTCCTCACATGTTACAGAGAGAAAGAAAAACCAGTTTGCCAGCCTAAATTTTAAAAAGATAATAAATCTTACCAGCGTGTACATTTTCACATTTTCCTACTCTTGGCACCATACAGATACCATGTTGCTTCTCCTCTGTTCTGGATGCATGGCAAGAATACGTTTAGTAAGCTGCTTTGAGAGGCTCCTTGGGGCTATAAAGTGGCATACAAGTTCTCTCCAGATAAATAAACACTAGTGAATAAAATTTATTTTCTCTTCTACAGTGGCCGAGATTTCTTTGGAAATCTTTTGCTTGGATATGTCCAGATGTACCCAAAGTTTGGGTTTACCTGTAACATATTTTATGTGTGTTTGAGAGAGAAAGAGAGCGCACAATTTATCAATGATGGAAGAAGTTGACCTCGTTTTCTGACTCTTGTGGGTGAGGTACAAAGCAAGGTCATATCACTAGGGGCATAAGCAAAATCTAATGAATCCCTCACTGGTAATTAAATTGACTTTTACAATAGATCAGTTTAATTAAATAAACCATTGTGCTGCGTGGGCATGCTTCCCTTGGTCTCCTCCTTCACTCTGCCACCACTTCACGCTCCTTTTCAACATACAGCAATTATGCAAGGAAAAAGGAAGACTCTTGCCCTATCCAAAGGATTCCCAATAAATGATGGAGAAAGGCAGGTGCTTCCCTCCCCATTGTATGTACCAAAAGTGTGAGTGAGTAAGGGAGAGTGAGAGAGAGCAAGAGTTGGTTTAAGATTGCTAGCTAAGACACTCATCTGCTTTCTATTTCAGGACCCCGATCCACCTGAACAGCCCTTTTACAGCAGATCAGGCAACCTAGTCTACTTGCTAATTCAGTCACGTTTCTAGAACTAGACTGTACCTCCAATGATCTTTTGGGAGCGGGTGGTGCTGTGGTCTAAACCACTGAGCCTCTTGGGGTTGCTGATCAGAAGGTTGGCAGTTCGAATCCCTGTGATGGAGTGAGCTCCCATTGCTCTGTCCCAGTTCCTGCCAACCTAGCAGTTCAAAAGCATACCAGTGCGAGTAGAAAAATAGGTACCGCTGCGGTGGGAAAGTAAACGGCCTTTCTGTGCACTCTGGCACTCATCACAGTGTCCTATCGTGCCAGAAGCGGTTTAGTCATGCTGGCCACATAACCTGGAAAGCTGTCTGCAGACAAAGGCAGCTCCCTCGGCTTGAAGCGAGATGAGCATCGCACCCACGCCTTTGACTGGACTTAACTGTCCAGGGGTCCTTTACCTTACCTTTACCAATGGTCTTTACATTCCCTAGTCTTCTCCAAAAACCAATTCACTTTAATGTAGAAATAGAAGGCAACATGGGGATCAAATTATTAATCTACTTAATAGTGTAACACTCCCCCATCCCCAGTCTTTGCCGAGCGATGCAAGAGTCCAGGGATATCCGGCACAGTTACCAGGATCTGTGTTCCCTTTTGGGACAATGAGGCACAGCAGAGGCTGTGGTGTCTTTATGCTATTTGGTTTACTTACATATGTATACAGCCTGAACCTTGATGAAGGGATTGCAGAGTGTTCACACCTCCTCTGTAAGTGCCACCTTGAATTCAAAGAACAGCAAAAGGCCATGCTCTGTGTCTCTCTTGTTCCAGCTTGACACAGCCAGCCCACATCATATTCTGGCATCCTGCTTCTCTGCTTGCCAAACTGCTTGCAGAACGGACACTTTCCCCCCCGTTCACTTGCATCACCCACCCTGAAATCCTAACCCCTTTGTCTCCAGAAACACACAGCAGTGGTGAAAGGCTGTGCCCCTTTATGCTCACATTGCCTCTTCATGCAAATAATAACTGATTAGGGCAAAACGACAGAGTAATCCTAAAATGGATATTTGTTGAGAGTTTTCTATGACTTTCTGTTCTCAGTAGGAGAACACTTCAATCTCCCAGGACATTCTATACAAGATCTCAAAGTAGCTGTCTTATTACAAAGGAATTTCAGAAATAGACTGGAAAGAGAAGTTGCTGAATTGCAAATTATCACCAAACTTAAAACCATGGAGAGACTTGGTCTGAATAGAGACATTGGATTATTATCTCATTATACATGACAAAGCCATCTCACCCCTTGCTTTTTCCTGCAAGGCCAATTGCAGTCATTAACAGTCATCAACAGGTTTACCTCACCTATCAGTCGATGACCCATTCCCACCACCCTTCTGAGTAATACCCCTCCCCACCCTCTCACTATATATAAGGGTCTGGTGACTTCTGTTTCAGTGTATCTGAAGAAGTGTGCATGCACACGAAAGCTCATACCAAGAACAAACTTAGTTGGTCTTTAAGGTGCTACTGGAAGGATTTATTTATTTTTTGGATTTATTTTGTTTCAGACAGTAGCACCAGTGGCTGCTGAAGGAACTAGGGGTGATATGGCCACCTATTTTAAAACCAGAAAGATGGGGAGTTGTGGGGATAACCAGCATCTGGGACAGCCAGTAATTCCGGAGTGCCTGCTCCCACTGGCCGTGAAAGGGTCCGCTGGTTATGAAGCTGAAGGCCGTGAGATTGTTGTTTGGAGTTCCAAAGGTTTCTTTGGAGTCACGAAGGCTCCTCTGGAGTTACGAAGGCTTGAGGTTCCAAAAAGGAAAGGATAAAAGAGGTGGCCAAAACTAAGAAGGCGGCCAAATAAAATTTAGAAATAAAAGAAATAAGAGACTGCAGTCAATGGTGGAGTTGCGCTCTCCCGACTACTACTCTGTGCGGTTTGGTTTCTCTTTCGCTTTCTTTCTCTCGAGGCTTGTCTCTCACGGTTGTTCTCTCTTGGCTTGTCTCACGCACTCTACACACCGCTACAGAGAGCAGGGGCAATTTATTAGTAAACTGAACAACGTCATAACATCATCATTAACCAATCACAACATAGTATTCTGCTGAGTTTCCGGGCGGGAAACTGCTTCCCGACCGTTACTAAAGGCGATTTTGGCGCGCTTTGCCTCAAGCGCGGAGGGATCCAGGCAACAAACCTTTGCCTGATCTCCTTGCCTTCTGTGCATACTGCGGAAGGTTACCATACTGCGGCAAGGTGCAGGAGCACCTGAAAACGTATTCCCACAGGGAGTAAATGAAGATTTGTAGAAGTATCCACTGTTGCTTCTAATCAACCAAGAACGTTTGCTATTTATTTATTTTTTTAGGAAAAGCTGACCTTGGCTACCTTATCATCCTGGTACCCAGAATCCTGTTTCAGGTTCCTCCATTTCCACTGTGCATCAGTATATGATGGCTTGAAAGCAGACATACAATTATTATTAAGTATCAGCCATAATTTTGAGGAGGGAAGAATATTAAACTCTATAATTCAAGAAGGAAGAAGCAATACTATTGAGATGACAAGGAACCATAATGGAAATGCAATACTTTGGCAAGGTGGGCTCTCCTTCTCTGGTGCTGGACAGCCACCTGTCAGGGATGTTGTAGTTGCAAGGTTATTTTAATGATCATAGGGTCGGAATAGATGATCCCCAGTGTCCCTTACAACTCTTACAATTCTCTGATGATACGTTGCCTCCATGCCAGTAATCCTTTGTGGGGTAACTGCTGCTATGGAGGAAGGGGAATAACAAAATTTATGGCATGAATCTTCCTCTAGGTGCATGAAACTGATGTGGATTTCCATGTGCATTAGGTATTTGCCTTTACCTAAGTTTGCTACCATTTTTGCAAATGGTAGGAACTCCTGTGTTGCCTTAAAGAAAATTCTTTTGAAAGCTATTCATGACCTTTCGTATGAAAGATGCTGTATTCTGAAGTAAGTGGCAGCTCTGTTCAAAGTTGGCTGAGTGTGCGTTCATTAGCATGCATGAAAATTCTGCAAATTAAGTTAAATAAAACTGGTAATTGCACTATTTGACTGCGTGATTCTGAAGCTGTGTGCTTTCATCAGTGGCCGTCAGGGAAACAGAGTGCAAATTTACTCGGCAGATTTGAGATGCAAAGTTCGGCTTGTTCTCCACAGTTAAGCATGCATTTGGAGCACAAAGTCATTCTTGTGTTTCCGCAATTGCTAATGGAGATCCTGGCGTGAATTAATGTGTGTGTGTGAGTGTGTATGAGAGAGAGAGTGTGTGTGGCTCAATGCACCTTTTAGGTACACTGATGAACACTAAAATATAGACCTTATTACCAGAACAACCGGCAAGCTGTACAAATTGGAGCTGTTAACAAAATTTAGCAGGAAAAGAAATTGCACAGCTGTAAGAGGTCTGGTAGACATGTTATACCTAGAGTATTGCAGCCAGATGTCTGTCCAGCCTCCCCCCCCCCGCCCCCGCCAAAAAAACCTGAAAGGCAGGGGACACCTTTATTCAATTGCTGAATCTAGGACATTTCTCTCAGAGTTTCCTAATGTTTAACTCTCTCCATTCTAGTAGTTTTAAAAACCCTTTGCTCCCTGAAGAATGAATTCCCTGTATTAGCCACCACGAGCTGCAATCTTATGCTCACTTCCTGTAGCATGGCCACTTACAGGTCACCGCAAAAGAGGAAATAAGGATGGTGCAATTTGCATAAAATGCATGCATGCTAATTTATATGTATAGATGCAAATTTAGAAATCACTTCTGTAATTTAAATAGAAACACAGTACCGGTACATCTCACGGATGCTGGAAGCTGAAGCCCAACACATTTGAAGGTCACACAGGTTCGCCAACCTTAGGCTATTCAGTTCAGAAACTATTCATAGAATCAAAGAATCATAGAATTGTAGAGGTGAAAGGAATTATTAGGGTCATCCAGACTAACACTCTGCAATGCAGGAATCTCAGCTAGATCATACATGACAGATGACCATCCAACCTCTACTTTAAAAGCTCCAGTGAAAGAGAGTCCACCATCTTCTGAGGGAGCCTGTTCGTTCCACTGTTGGACAGCTCCTACTGTTGCGTTCACACAATTAAGGCCACATCAGATTTGGCTCTAAAATCATAGCTGTTGGCCTTCTATGCATCTTCTCTGTCTGGGCCTAAACCACTGAGCCTCTTGGGCTTGCCGATCAGAAGGTCGGTTGTTCGAATCCCCACGACGGGGTGAGCTCCCGTTGCTCTGTCCCAGCTCCTGCCAACCTAGCAGTTTGAAAGCATGCCAGTGCAAGCAGATAAATAGGTACCACTGTGGCGGGAAGGTATACAGTCTTTTCGAGCACTCATCATGGTGTTCTGCTGTGCCAGAAGCAGTTTAGTCATGCTGGCCACATGACCCAGAAAGCTGCCTGTGGACAAACGCCAGCTCCCTCTGCCTGAGAGTGGAGATGAGCACCGCACCCCATAGTCACCTTTGACTTGATTTAACCATCTAGGGGTCCTTTACCTTTACTCAATTCCCCCTTGTTCTCCCCTTAGCGCCAACCAAGCTTTTGCTGTGCACACCCACTTCTCATCTAACATTCCTCTACATCTATACTGCCTCCACATAATAGCAGCGTCATACGATACACAGATTCCCTGATGAACTGAGGCAGTTTGATGGGGAAGGAAGAGGAGGTTTTTTCGCTACAGAGGGAAAGCGGTGATAGTGCCTGCATATTTAGAGGAAGGCCTTCCCCCCCTTTTTTTTACATTACATTTGTATCATAAGTCTTGTAAGCATACAAACAGGACTTAGTGTCATGCAGGTCATTATTCCTCATTGGGATTGTGTCAGTTTAGTTCTACA
>NC_021766.1:0-17090 GCF_009819535.1 Lacerta agilis
GTCATTGTAGCTTATTTTTTAAAAGCGCGGCACTGAAGATGCCGAGATGAGGAAAAGAAAAACCTCCACAGACAATAGCCTTGGTCCTAGACTTACCGTTGTTTTTTTTCAAAATTATACATGCAAGTTTCAACGCACCAGTGAAAATGCCCTCAACCCTTAAAAAGGCAGCTGGAGCAGGCATCAGGCACTGAAATTCAAGCCCACAACGCCTTGCTTTGCCACACCCCCACGGGCTGTCAGCAGTAATAAACATTGGGCCATAGGTGAAAACCTGACCCAGTTATGATTCATAGGGCTGGTCAATTTCGTGCCAGCCACCGCGGTTATACGAAAAGCCCAAAACAACGACAAACGGCGTAAAATGTGACTAGAGATTCTTAATGTTAAAAATATTTAAACCCACAACCTAGTCGTAAAACACTCAGATAGTGAAGAAAATCAACAAGTATTTTTGCTTTAAATTCTTGACCACACGAAAGCTTAGAAACAAACTAGGATTAGATACCCTACTATGCTAAGCCCTAAACATTGATTAGCCACTATACAACTTCTCCGCCAGAGAACTACAAGTGAAAAACTTGAAACTCAAAGGACTTGACGGTGTCCCATATCGACCTAGAGGAGCCTGTCCTACAATCGATACTCCACGTTTCACCCAACCTTAACTAGCAAAACATCAGCCTATATACCGCCGTCGACAGCCTACCCTATGAAGGTCTAACAGTAGACTCAATAGCCTCGCCGCTAGTACGTCAGGTCAAGGTGTAGCAAATGTTAAGGTAGAGATTGGCTACATTTTTTATAATAAAAAACACGAAAAGTACCATGAAACCGTACATGAAGGTGAATTTAGTAGTAAAATAGATGAGAGTGTCTATTTTAACAACGCTCTGGGACGCGTACACACCGCCCGTCACCCTCCTCAAACAACATAAACTACCTCTATAATCCAAAAAAGTTAAATAGAGGAGGCAAGTCGTAACATGGTAAGCGTACCGGAAGGTGTGCTTGGTTTAACAAAAAGTAGCTTATAAAAGCACCTAGCTTACAACTAGGAGATGTCAAACACTACGACCTTTTTGAGCCCAAAAACAAGCCAATCAAACATCCAAACATGCCTAATAAACCTAACCAAAACATTTACCCCGGCCAGTAAATGAGATTAAACCCCACCATTTGGCCTCAAAAGTACCGCAAGGGAAAAATGAAAGAATAATGAAAACTTAAGCAAAAAATAGCAAAGATAAATCCCTGTACCTCCTGCATCATGGTCTAGCAAAACATCGTCAGACAAAGAGAACCTTTAGCCTGATCCCCCGAAACCAAACGAGCTATTTTTTGGCAGCAAATAGAGCACACCCGTCCCTGTAGCAAAAGGGTGGGAAGACCAAAAAATAGAGGCGAAAAGCCTATCGAGCTTGGTGATAGCTGGCTACTCATAAAAGAATTTAAGTTCAACTTTAGGTTTTTATAAGACTACTTACAAACTTTTCCTTCTCAACCTAAAGAAATTCAATAGGGGTACAGCCCTATTGAACCGGAATACAGCCCGAACCGAGAGACTTCCTTATTTCCCTTTTAGTGGGCCTCAAAGCAGCCACCAAAAACTGCGTTACAGCACAAACAAATTAATTTCAACAACCCACACATCCTCCCGATACAGTCTGAGTTATTCTATACCAAAATAGAAACACCAATGCTAAAATTAGTAATAAGAAATAATTATTTCTCTTTGCACCCTCTTGAATCAGAATAGAAAAACTACTGATACTTAACAAAAACCAACCCCTTCTTATACCAGCTAAAATGTTGACCTAGTATTGTCACCCCAACACAGGTGTGCAAAAAAGAAAGGCAAAAAGCCGTAAAAGGAACTCGGCAATATATTGTCCCAACTGTTTACCAAAAACATAGCCTTTAGCTTTACAAGTATTAAAGGTTTCGCCTGCCCAGTGACTCTTTAAACGGCCGCGGTATCCTAACCGTGCAAAGGTAGCATAATCACTTGTCCCCTAAATCGGGACTAGAATGAATGGCTAAATGAGGACTAAACTGTCTCTTACGGACTGGCCAATGAAATTGATTTCCCAGTACAAAAGCTGGGATATACTCATAAGACGAGAAGACCCTGTGGAGCTTCAAAACCAAACCACCCAGCATGCTCCTTGGATTTTTAGTTGGGGCGACTTCGGAATATAAAAAAACTTCCAAAAAACAATTTTATTAAGGTTAACACACCAAAATTAACCCATTAGACCCAGCAACTAACTGTTGTCTGATTAATGAACCAAGTTACCCCAGGGATAACAGCGCAATCTCCTTTTAGAGTCCATATCGACAAGGGGGTTTACGACCTCGATGTTGGATCAGGACACCCCAATAGTGCAGCCGCCATTAAAGGTTCGTTTGTTCAACGATTAATAGTCCTACGTGATCTGAGTTCAGACCGGAGAAATCCAGGTCGGTTTCTATCTATGCAGCACTATCTTTAGTACGAAAGGACCAAGATAGTAAGACCTCTTCCAAAAGAACGTCTTAATTAAAGTCACTGATCACTGCTAAAGTATTAAACATACACCTTTCCCCGCCCTAAACAAGGGCTTATTAAGGTGGCAGAGTCAAGTAATGCAAAAGACCTAAAATCTTTCTACAGGGAAGCAAATTCCCTTCTTAATAATGCATAAACTTTTACCTCATATTATTAATCCCATTCTATATATTATTCCCATCCTCATTGCTGTAGCATTCTTAACACTGCTTGAACGCAAAATCTTAAGCTACATACAACTACGAAAAGGTCCAAACGTAGTGGGACCCCTTGGATTATTACAACCCGTTGCTGATGGCGTAAAACTATTTATTAAAGAACCCCTCCGCCCAACACATGCATCCCCTATTCTATTCATTATAGCACCAACCCTAGCCCTCCTACTAGCCCTAATAATATGAGCCCCACTACCAATACCCCACTCCTTAGCAGATATAAACCTAGGCCTTCTATTCCTATTAGCTCTTTCAAGTATAATAGTTTATACAATCTTATGATCTGGATGAGCATCAAACTCAAAATATGCCCTAATTGGAGCCCTACGAGCTATTGCACAAACAATCTCATATGAGGTTACCTTGGGCATCATTCTTCTCTCTGTTATTATGTTTTCCGGCACTTTTACAATACATACCCTGTTAACCACACAAGAACACACCTGATTAATCTTCCCATTATGACCCCTTGCAATAATATGATTTGTCTCAACCCTAGCAGAGACAAATCGCGCACCTTTTGACTTAACTGAAGGAGAATCCGAACTTGTCTCAGGGTTTAACGTCGAATACGCAGCCGGACCATTCGCATTATTCTTCTTAGCCGAATACATAAATATTCTAATAATAAACACACTAACGTGCATTTTATTCTTTAGCCCAACTGCCACAATACAAATAGAACTATTCACAATAAACCTAATAATCAAGACTACATTACTAACTATAATTTTTTTATGAACTCGAGCCTCATACCCACGATTCCGATATGATCAACTAATACACCTTCTATGAAAACAGTTTCTCCCTGCCACCTTAGCTTTATACCTTTGATATATTTCACTTCCAATTGCACTATCAGGACTTCCACCATTAAACTAATTCTACTAGGATGTGTGCCCGAGAACTTAAGGGTTACTTTGATAGAGTAAACTACAGGGATTACAACCCCTCACCTCCTCTAGAAGAATAGGATTCGAACCCACACCTGAGATTCCAAAACTCTCCGTACTTCCATTATACTATCTCCTAGTAAAGTCAGCTAATAAAGCTTTTGGGCCCATACCCCAAAAATGTTGGTTAAACCCCTCCTTTACTAATGAATCCCATCATTTCATCCATATTTATCTCTAACTTAGCCCTTGGAACAATCATTGTTGCTGCCAGCTATCATTGATTTTTAGCCTGAGTTGGATTAGAACTAAATACCCTAGCCATTATTCCAATACTAGCTAAACAACACCACCCACGAGCCACTGAAGCAGCAACAAAATACTTTATTATCCAAGCAACAGCTTCATCTATTATCCTACTTTCAAGCGTCATCAACGCTTGACATACCGGAACCTGAGATATTACTCAACTTACTTCACACCCCACTCCTACCTTACTAACAATTGCCTTGGCTATAAAATTAGGCCTTGCCCCAATACACTTTTGACTCCCAGAGGTTATACAAGGAATCAACACATCAACTGCCCTTATTATAACAACCTGACAAAAACTGCCACCAATAACACTACTATATTTAACTACTCATCAACTTCCAACTATAGTCGTATTACTCCTAGCTGTTCTATCTGTCCTAATTGGAGGCTGATCTGCTAAAAGCCAAACTCAAATACGTAAAATTATGGCCTACTCATCAATCGCACACCTCGGGTGAATGCTCACAGCACTCTCCCTATCACAAAACCTGCTATTATTTACCCTATTTATCTATATTCTTATAACTTCCTCAATATTTCTGGTCCTCATCTCCTCTATGTCCAAAACTTCAAAAGACCTTGGACAACTATGGTCAACCTCTCCAGCCATTACATCAATTTCCATAATTACCCTAATTTCTCTAGGTGGCCTCCCTCCACTCATTGGCTTCTTACCAAAATGATTAATCCTTTCGGAACTTACAAACAACCACCTCACCTCCATAGCAGTTATCCTCGCCCTATCATCTCTCCTTAGTCTTATATTTTACATACGACTAACATATACAACAACTCTCACCATTTCCCCAAACACAACTAATTCTATAATGAAGTGACGATTTAAAC
Organism: Lacerta agilis; assembly: GCF_009819535.1. Taxonomy (NCBI): domain Eukaryota; kingdom Metazoa; phylum Chordata; class Lepidosauria; order Squamata; family Lacertidae; genus Lacerta; species Lacerta agilis. The sequence goes on from NC_021766.1 coordinate 4,821, forward strand.
TAACAAAACCACTCAACATAGTCCCCATAATCACCTCCCTCCTCACCCTGTCACCCCTCCTACCACTAATTTCCCCTTAGAAGCTTAAGTTATATCTTCAAACTAGAAGCCTTCAAAGCCTCAAAAAGGGTACAAAAATCCCTAGCTTCTGATAAGACCTGCATAACCTTAATATGCATCTCTTAAATGCAACTCAAACGCTTTAATTAAGCTAAGGCCTTTCAAGACGGACAGGCCTTGATCCTGTAAAACTCTAGTTAACAGCTAAAAACCCAAACCAGCGGGCTTCCATCTTTCTTCCCCCGTTATAAAAAAAACGGGGGAAGCCCCGGCACCTTTATGGTGCTTCTCCAAATTTGCACTTTGGCGTAACTACCTCAAGGCTAGCTGATAGGGGAAGACTACTTTTCTCCGTGCTGGGGTTTACAGCCCCACGCCTTCCTCGGCCACCCTACCCGTGTCCTTAATTCGTTGATTTTTTTCAACCAACCACAAAGATATCGGCACCCTATACTTATTATTTGGTGCCTGAGCCGGCATGGTCGGCACGGCACTGAGCTTAATTATCCGGACAGAATTAAGCCAACCAGGTACTCTCCTTGGAGATGACCAGGTCTATAATGTAGTCGTAACAGCCCACGCCTTCGTTATAATTTTTTTTCTTGTTATACCAGTTATAATTGGAGGCTTTGGAAACTGACTTGTTCCCCTTATAATTGGGGCCCCGGACATAGCATTTCCACGAATAAACAATATAAGCTTTTGGCTTCTTCCCCCCTCACTACTTCTCCTCCTTTCATCCTCAGCTATTGAGGCTGGAGCGGGAACCGGATGAACTGTTTACCCTCCATTGGCAGGAAACTTAGCTCACGCTGGGGCATCCGTAGATCTAACTATTTTTTCACTCCATTTGGCCGGAATCTCCTCTATTCTAGGAGCAATCAACTTTATTACAACCTGCATTAACATGAAACCCCCAAACATGTCACAATACCAAACCCCCTTATTCGTATGATCAGTTTTAATTACAGCAGTACTCCTCCTCCTCTCCCTCCCAGTTTTAGCCGCCGGCATCACCATGCTCCTAACAGACCGAAACCTTAATACCTCCTTTTTTGACCCTGCAGGAGGAGGCGACCCTATTCTCTACCAACCTTTATTTTGATTCTTTGTGCAACCAGAGGTTTATATCTGAATCTACCCAGGCTGAGCCATAGTTTCTCACATTGTCACATATTATGCAGGAAAAAAAGAACCCTTTGGCTACATGGGTATAGTTTGAGCCATAATATCAATCGGTTTTTTAGGCTTTATTGTGTGAGCTCATCATATATTTACAGTAGGAATGGACGTTGATACCCGAGCTTACTTTACCTCAGCCACAATAATTATTGCTATTCCTACAGGAGTAAAAGTTTTTAGCTGACTCGCAACCCTTCACGGGGGAACAATTAAATGGGACGCAGCTATACTTTGGGCCCTAGGATTTATTTTCTTATTTACTGTAGGGGGTCTTACAGGCATTATTTTAGCCAACTCCTCATTAGATATTGTCCTTCATGATACATACTACGTAGTTGCTCATTTCCACTATGTTTTATCAATAGGAGCTGTCTTTGCCATCATAGGCGGGTTTGTTCATTGATTCCCACTCTTTACAGGATACACCCTGCACAGCTCATGAACAAAAGCTCAGTTTGGTGTAATATTTACTGGCGTCAATATAACATTCTTTCCACAACACTTCCTAGGATTAGCAGGTATACCCCGACGCTATTCTGACTACCCAGATGCATACACCCTTTGAAACTCCGTTTCATCAATTGGCTCTCTAATTTCACTAACAGCTGTAATTATAATAATATTTATTATTTGGGAAGCCTTAGCAGCTAAACGTGAAGTTCTTACCCTCGAATTAACTAACACCAACCTAGAGTGACTTCACGGCTGTCCACCTCCATACCACACCTATGAAGAAGCAACCTATGTACAAACCTCAAGGGAGGGGGGACTTGAACCACCTCTAACTAGTTTCAAGCTAGTCACACACCCTCTTATGTTTCTCCCCTTATAAGGTTCTAGTAAATTAATTACATAGCTCTGTCAGTGCTAAATTACAGATTAAAACCTGTGAACCTTAGTGGCACATCCAGCACAACTAGGTTTTCAAAATGCAGCCTCTCCTATTATAGAAGAGCTCCTCCACTTTCATGATCATGCACTAATAATTGTCTTCTTAATTAGCGCTCTAGTTCTATACATTATTAGCCTAATATTATCAACAAAACTTACCCATACTAACACAATAGATGCCCAGGAAGTAGAAATAATCTGAACCATTCTTCCCGCAATTATCTTAATTATAATTGCACTTCCCTCCCTTCAAATCCTTTACCTCATAGACGAAGTCAACAACCCCCACCTTACTATTAAAGCTATCGGACACCAGTGATATTGAAGCTATGAGTACACAGACTACGAAAACCTGTTATTTGACTCATATATAATCCCAACATGCGACCTACTACCTGGAAACTTTCGCCTATTAGAGGTAGATCACCGAGTTGTAATTCCTACAGAATCACCAATCCGAATTTTAATTTCAGCAGAAGATGTTCTACACTCATGAGCAATTCCAACACTTGGTATTAAAACAGACGCAGTCCCAGGTCGACTAAACCAAACAACCTTAATTACATCCCACCCAGGTTTATTTTATGGCCAATGTTCAGAGATTTCTGGCTCAAATCATAGCTTTATACGCATTGTAGTAGAATCAACACCTCTAAAATACTTTGAAGACTGATCTAAACTTATAGTAAGCTCATCACTGAGAAGCTACATTCAGCACTAGCCTTTTAAGCTAGAGAGGGGAAACAGTTTCCCTCAGTGAAATGCCCCAGCTTAATCCAACCCCTTGATTTATAGTCTTTATTCTAATCTGAGTATTTCTCATCATATTTTTTACAAAAACCTTAAACAACAACCCCCCCCTCTCAACTTCACAATATTATAAGCAACCCAGTAATCACCACTGAATCTGACCATGACTTTAAGCTTCTTTGATCAATTTAGTATCCCCAACATCCTGGGCATTCCTTTAATAATCCCAGCTTTATTGTTCCCTCTAATTATTTGATTTACAACAAACCGCCTCATCCAAAACCGATATTCAACCATTCAGTCCTCTTTCACTTTTTATATTACAAAACAAATAATGTTACCAATTAACACCACAGGACATAAATGGGCAAGCACCTTTGTAACACTCATATTAATACTTATACTGTTTAACACACTAGGCCTGCTACCTTACACCTTCACCCCAACCACTCAACTCTCAATGAATATAGCCCTTGCTGTCCCAACCTGATTAATAACTATCTTTATTGGACTACGAAACCAACCTACCGCCTCACTAGGCCACCTTCTCCCAGAAGGCACCCCCACCTTACTTATTCCTATATTAATTTTAATCGAAACTGTTAGCCTACTTATCCGCCCTATTGCATTAGGAGTACGACTAACAGCCAACTTAACAGCCGGACATTTACTAATCCAACTCACCTCAACAGCAGTATTTGCCCTCCTAAATACTATAACCATTACAGCATCCACAACCTTAATTGTACTTATTCTGCTAACCTGCCTAGAAATAGCTGTTGCCTTAATCCAAGCCTATGTGTTCGTCCTACTTCTAACCCTCTACCTACAAGAAAACATTTAATGACCCACCAGGCACACCCATTTCACATAGTAGACCCAAGTCCCTGACCACTAACAGGAGCCATCGCCGCATTATTAATGACATCAGGTCTAGCAGCATGATTTCATTTTAATAACACTAACCTAATATACCTTGGCCTAGTTGTCTTATTATTAACTATACAACAATGGTGACGAGACATCATCCGTGAAGGAACTTATCAAGGACAACACACAGCACCCGTACAAAAGGGGTTACGATATGGCATAATCTTATTTATTACCTCAGAAGTACTATTCTTCGCAGGCTTCTTTTGAGCTTTTTATCATTCAAGTTTAGCCCCAACCCCAGAACTAGGAAACCAATGACCACCAACCGGAATTGAACCTTTAAACGCCTTTGAAGTCCCATTGCTTAACACTGCTGTCCTACTAGCCTCTGGAGTAACAGTAACATGAGCCCACCATGCTCTAATAGAGGGTAAACGAAAAGACATAATTCAAGCACTTACCCTAACAATCTTACTTGGCTTATATTTTACAATCCTTCAAGCCGCCGAATATTATGAAGCCCCCTTCACAATCTCAGATAGCGTCTATGGCGCTACTTTCTTCGTAGCCACAGGTTTCCATGGCCTTCATGTAATTATTGGCTCAACCTTTCTTCTTGTCTGTCTTATTCGACAACTATCTCACCATTTTACAACAAGTCACCATTTTGGATTTGAAGCCGCTGCCTGATATTGACACTTTGTAGATGTCGTATGATTATTCTTATATGTATCAATCTACTGATGAGGCTCATACTTTTTTAATATAATTAATATGGATGACTTCCACTCATCCAACCTCAGCACAAACCTGAGAAAAAGTAATGAACCTTATAACAATATTTATTATTACTACTTTAATTTCAACAATCCTTATTCTAATTAGCTTCTGACTCCCGCAAATACTACCAGACATAGAAAAACTCTCCCCATACGAATGTGGGTTTGACCCATTGGGCTCTGCACGACTCCCTTTCTCTATTCGATTTTTTTTAGTAGCCATTTTATTTCTTCTTTTCGACCTAGAAATTGCCCTCCTGCTCCCAACCCCCTGAGCAACAAACCTTCCTTACCCTATAGTAACTGTCTCATGGGTATACACAATTATTACCCTTTTAACCCTAGGCCTCATCTATGAATGAACACAGGGCGGTCTAGATTGAGCCGAATAAGGGGTTAGTCTAAACAAGACCATTAATTTCGACTTAATAAATTCTGATATACCAGAACCCCTAACATGTCAACAATCCTTTTTCTATTAAATACCTCCTTTCTACTTGGCTTATTAGGCCTATCATTTCATCGCACTCATCTTATATCCATTCTTATCTGCATTGAAGCAATAATACTAACGCCATACTTAATAATGACGACACTTATATCTTCTACGAATACTCCAACTACTGCCATACTACCCATCCTACTTTTAGCTCTATCAGCCTGTGAAGCCAGCACAGGACTCGCTCTTTTAGTTGCTACAACTCGAACACATGGAACAGACCACATGAAAACTCTCAATCTCCTAAAATGTTAAAAATTATTATCCCAACGGCTTTATTAGTACCATCCGCCCTTTTACTCAGTCCAAATATCCTCTTCTCAACCATAGTTGGATACTCAATACTTCTATCCCTTCTTAGCCTTTTATTGTTCAACCACCCAATACTTCTTAAAATCTCCAATGCAACTACTTATTTTACTACTGACACTACCTCAACTCCTCTTATTGTTCTTTCTTGCTGACTCCTCCCACTTATAATTCTGGCAAGCCAAAATCACCTAAAAACCGAACCCCAATATCGAAAACGCATGTTTTTAATAACTTTGTCAACCCTACAAACAATTCTCATTTTAACCTTCTCTGCCTCAGAGTTTATTCTATTTTACATTCTATTTGAAGCCACCCTGATTCCCACTTTAATTATTATTACACGTTGAGGAAACCAAGCCGAACGTTTAAATGCTGGCCTCTACTTTTTATTCTACACACTAACAAGCTCCTTACCCCTCCTAATTACTATACTTTATCTAAACAACAAATATGCCCACACCTCAATAGAACTTTTTTACCTTAATCAACCAGAACTACCTTCCACAAGCCCTAACCCCATATTCTGACTAGCTTCTCTTTTAGCCTTTATAGTCAAACTACCACTATATGGTCTTCACCTTTGACTTCCAAAAGCTCATGTAGAAGCCCCAATTGCCGGTTCAATAGGAACTGCTGCAGTCTTACTAAAACTAGGAGGCTACGGCCTAATTCGCGTCTCACCCCTACTTTATCCGCACCCTCAAACCCTTGTTCTTCCAATCATAGTCATAGCCCTATGAGGCATCCTGATAACTAGCTCAATTTGTCTTCGACAAACGGACCTAAAAGCCTTAATCGCCTACTCATCCGTAAGCCACATAGGCCTTGTCGCAGCTGCAATCCTGACACAAACCCCCTGAGGACTTACAGGCGCCATAATCCTAATAATCGCACACGGACTTACTTCCTCAGCCCTATTCACTTTAGCAAACACTAACTATGAGCGCGCACACACACGAACACTACTTATTGTCCGCGGCCTACAACTCATCTTTCCACTAATATCCTCCTGATGACTCCTTGTTAACTTAACCAACATAGCACTTCCCCCATCCATCAATCTGATTGGAGAACTTTACATTATTATTACACTATTTAACTGGTCCCCTCCCTCCATTTTACTCACCGGGGTCGGAACCTTAATCACTGCCTCATACTCCTTATATATGTTCCTAATAACCCAACGAGGTTCAACTTCTACACAATTTCAACTATTATCCCCAACCCACACTCGAGAACACTTGACCCTCATTCTTCATTTACTTCCCCTAGGGCTTCTTATCTTAAAGCCTGCTCTCATTTCAGGACTTTTCATCTGTAAATATAGTTTACCTAAAACCCTAGACTGTGAATCTAGAAACAGAAGCTCATATCTTCTTATTTACCAAGAGGTGTATGAACAAATTGACCTGCTAATTCAAACAACTGAGGATAAAATCCCCAGACCTCTTACTTCTAAAGGAAAGTAGTGATCCATTGGTCTTAGGCACCAAAAATCTTGGTGCAACTCCAAGTAAAAGTAAGCATGCACAATCTCCTAATGCATTCCTCCATACTTACGGTCCTATTTATCTTAATCCATCCCCTCCTAATAACGCTAAACCCAATTCCTTTGATAATAGGCTGAAGCATGCTCTACGCAAAAACCGCTGTCCAACTCGCATTTAAAGTCAGCTTGATTCCACTTGCTGTCTTTATACTCACCGGAATAGAAGCCTCAACAACTAACGTCACATGAGCCAGTCTTGCCGGAATAGAAATTAACATTAGCTTCATCTTCGACATATACTCACTCACATTTGTCCCAATTAGTCTTTTCGTCACCTGGTCTATCCTCGAATTTGCCAACTGATACATATCTTCAGACCCAAACATAAGCCGATTCTTCAAATACCTCTTAATCTTCCTACTCGCTATACTTATTCTAGTAACAGCTAACAATATATTTCAACTCTTTGTGGGCTGAGAAGGCGTAGGAATCATGTCCTTCATACTAATTGGCTGATGATTTGCTCGCCCAGACGCTAATACAGCAGCCCTCCAGGCTATTATCTTCAATCGTGTCGGAGATATTGGATTCATACTTTCACTGGCATGACTAGCAACCCACCTGGCAACCTGAAATATCCAAGAAATAACAATTCAAATAAAAAACCCCCCCCTCCTCCCCCTATTGGGCCTAGTCCTTGCCTCTGCTGGTAAATCTGCCCAATTTGGCCTTCACCCCTGACTCCCAGCCGCCATAGAAGGCCCAACACCAGTCTCAGCCCTACTCCACTCAAGCACCATAGTCGTAGCCGGAGTGTTCCTACTCATTCGCCTCCACCCAATACTAGAAAACAATGAAACAGCACTATCTATCTGCCTATGCTTAGGAGCACTAACCACACTATTTACAGCCCTATGCGCACTAACACAAAACGACATTAAAAAAATTATTGCATTCTCAACTTCCAGCCAATTAGGCCTAATAATGGTTACTATTGGCCTTAACCAACCTCAGCTAGCCTTCCTTCACATCTCTACTCATGCTTTCTTTAAAGCCATATTATTCCTATGTTCTGGCGCAATTATTCATAACCTTAATGATGAACAAGATATCCGAAAAATAGGAGGCATACAAAAAATATTACCAACCACAGCTACATGTCTAACTATCGGAAGCCTCGCCCTTACAGGAACCCCTTTCCTATCAGGTTTCTACTCAAAAGACACAATTATTGAAACTATAAACAGCTCCTACTTAAACGCCTGAGCCCTAGCAGTCACACTTTTCGCAACAATACTAACTGCCACCTATACCATACGAATAGTCTTTTATGTTCAACTTAACACACCACGAACAACAACATCAATCATAAATGAACTACCCCCCACCCTTACTAATCCCCTTATTCGCCTCGCTATTGGAAGTCTTTTAACAGGCCTAATCCTTGTAACAACACTACTTCCAACAAAACCCGCCCCAACCACAATACCTACTACCATAAAACTCTGTGCTATAATTATTACCATTTTGGGAGCCCTATTCGCTCTACAAATCGCAAAAAAAACGACTTGACTTATGACCACTAAACGATTAAAACATCAAGAATTCTCTAACCAACTAGGATTTTTTAATCCAACATTACATCGCCTTTTCCCACTAACTTCCCTATTCTCGGGACAAACCATAGCCCTACACATTAACGACCTACTTTGACTAGAAAAAACAGGACCAAAAGGATTAATCTCTTTAAGCCTTCCTAGCATTAAAGCCACTACCGCCGCACAAAAAGGACTAATAAAATTTTATCTTTCAATCTTTATCATTACTTCAGTATGCTTCATCACAATTTTATGAACCTAACAACACGAAGACTCCCCCGCACTAACCCACGAGTTAATTCTAAGACAACAAACAACGTCAATAATAATGCTCAACCACAAATCAACAAACCTCCTCCACCTAAATAATATAATAATGACACACCACTTAAATCCACACGAACAACGGATAACCCCCACGAATCTATTCCATTAACTCCCAAACTAATAAATTCCCCTTCACCAAACATGAACACTAAAAATACTATTAGAAAAACATAACTGATTAAATAACCCCCTAAATTGCCCCAAGACTCAGGAAAGGGGTCTGATGCTAAAGCAACAGAATAAGCAAAAACAACTAATATACCACCCAAATAAATTAACAAGAGTACAAGAGATACAAAAGAACCCCCTAACAAAATTAAAACTCCACACCCTAGACCAGCAGCAACAACCAAACTTCCCGCCCCAAAATAAGGAGATGGGTTACACGCAACTCCAACTAAACTAATAACAAAACAAACTAAAAAAAACTCAATAAAATATATCACCATTTTAATCTGGCCTTACACCAAAACCTGCGACTTGAAAAACCGCCGTTGTATTCAACTACTAAAATTAACCAATGACGCTTAATTTACGAAAACAACACCCCATCTTTAAAATCATCAATGCCTCCTTTATTGACCTCCCAACTCCATCTAACATCTCTGCTTGATGAAACTTTGGGTCTCTACTAGGTCTATGCCTCATTATTCAAACCATTACAGGTCTCTTCTTAGCCATACATTACACTGCAGATATCTCCTCTGCATTTTCATCTGTTGCCCATATTCACCGAGATGTACAACATGGCTGATTAATTCGTAACCTACACGCTAACGGCGCATCCATATTCTTTACCTGCATTTACCTCCACATTGGACGTGGACTATATTATGGCTCCTACATCTATACTGAAACCTGAAACATTGGAATCCTTCTCCTTCTTATAGTGATAGCCACAGCTTTCATAGGCTATGTATTACCTTGAGGACAAATATCCTTCTGAGGAGCTACCGTTATTACTAATCTTCTCTCCGCAATACCTTACGTAGGTACAACTCTTGTTGAATGAATTTGAGGCGGGTTTGCAATTGACAACGCAACCCTCACACGCTTTTTCACCATCCATTTTTTGCTACCATTCATCATTATAGGCACTTCCATAGTCCATCTCCTCTTCCTTCATGAAACAGGATCAAACAACCCAACAGGCCTTAACTCCAACACAGACAAAATCCCGTTCCACCCCTACTACTCATATAAAGACCTTTTCGGTGCCCTACTCATATTAATATGCCTCCTATCTTTAGCCCTATTCTTACCGAACCTTTTAGGCGACCCAGAAAATTTCTCACCCGCAAACCCCCTAGTAACACCCCCACACATTAAACCAGAATGATACTTCCTTTTTGCCTATGCAATCCTCCGCTCTATTCCAAACAAACTAGGAGGTGTTTTAGCCCTCTTATTTTCAATTCTAATCCTATTTACTTCCCCAATGCTTCATCTATCAAAACAACGCACCCTAACATACCGCCCACTATCCCAAATACTATTTTGGTTACTTATCTCAGATGTCATTATCTTAACATGAATTGGAGGTCAACCAGTAGAACACCCATTCATTATTATTGGCCAACTCGCTTCCATCCTTTATTTTATAATTTTTCTCCTCTTCATACCTGCCCTAGCTCTACTAGAAAATAAACTTCTTAAATGGTAATCTGTCCTAGTAGCTTAAACCTACAAAGCATCGGTCTTGTAAACCGGAAATGGGGTTCACCCCCTAGGACAACACCAACATACACCACAATCAAAAGAGAAGGCTTTAATCCCCCATCACTAGCCCCCAAAACTAGTATTTTTTCTAAACTATCTTTTGTACCCAGCCGCTCCAAGAGCGGCTTTTTTGCCTCTACACCCAGCCGCTCCAAGAGCGGCTTTTTTGCCTCTACACCCAGCCGCTCCAAGAGCGGCTTTTTTGCCTCTACACCCAGCCGCTCCAAGAGCGGCTTTTTTGCCTCTACACCCAGCCGCTCCAAGAGCGGCTTTTTGCCTCTACACCCAGCCGCTCCAAGACCGGCTTTTTTGCCTCTACACCCAGCCGCTCCAAGACGCTTTAGTATTTTTACAGGTGATGATCTATATACTATTATGTATATAGTGCATTAACTGAATTACCCCATGAAAAATTAATAGTACATTATCCTATTAATAAGACATAATACATATATGTATAATTATGCATTAATATATTTACCCCATGAATATCCTTATATATACTAGTAACTATATATTTTACATAATACATAACTGTTTTAAGTACATACTATTATATACCATACGACTATTATTTAGGTATTATATCCTATTTATTTGACTTAAGAACGTTTTATATATATCGTGCATTATTGTATAAACTCATGGATATCCATTAATTACTACCCTGCATTATTTTACATTTGGACATTACCTGAAATATTTCTCTTCAACACGGAAGTGTATTTTATACATGGTTATTTATTGATCTGGCTTCTCACGTGAGAATCATCAACCCCTGTATATAAGGCCCCCCTCCCTAGTATCACGTCCATAACTTGAGGTTGCATCACTTTCTCACTTTTTCCAAGGCCTCTGGTTGTTAGGTCAGGACCATCCTACTCTCCATCACCACTTTCTCACCTTTTCCAAGGCCTCTGGTTAATGGGTTAGTTACCCTCGTACCCTTGCTCATAGCATAACTGGTTTTCCTGGCGGCTGGTATTTTTTATTTCTCTTTCCCTTCAGATCACATCTCAAGTGCTCCTACCTATCCGGTTTCGAGCCCGAGCTAACAGTGCAATGGTCTTCGCGCAAGCTTCCTATATGGTATTATTGTCTTAATGCTTGGTAGACATATTTTTTGACACCAACGAAACACCCCTGAAAAACTTCATAAAATTTTAACAAACTTTTAACAAACTTTTAACAAATTTTTTAAACTTTAGCCTAAAACTTTCTAACACAATTTTATCAACATCATTACCCGCGATCCATACTCATTACAAAAAACAAAAAAATTTAACAATAAATATTCTACAACAAACAAATTTATTACATTACTAAAATTTATCATAAATATTAAAATTTAATTAAAATAAAATACATTTTTTTTTATGGCAAACCCCCCTACCCCCCTACCAATGATTTTTCATGTTTAGTCAAATTTTTTTTCTCGCCAAACCCCTAAAACGAGATTCAACTAAACTGATCAATTATCGGTTAATTACAGTCAGTACTACATTCTTTTACAAATGATACAACTATAATTTTTTGTTCAAACCCTTGTTAAAATTTGATTCGTCATCAAACTTTTTTGCCTGAAACTTTCTAACACACTTATAAAAAACTTGTTTAATTTATAAAAAATATGTTAGCTTTGTCAGGATCAAACTACAAAGCCTTTTGTATGATTTATTATGTTTGTTTGGACCAAACTACATTTTCATAAAAAATTTTTTGCTTCATATATATATATTAAAATTTTGATGCCTTTAGCAACTTTTATTATATATCTCAGGACTAAAACAT